>NC_067475.1:116205262-116272762 GCF_947179515.1 Apodemus sylvaticus | reverse complement strand
CAGTGTCCAGAAGCCAGAGGAGGATGCTGGGTATTCTGCCCTGTCACTCTCCCTAGAGAACTGGTCTCCCGCTGAACCTGGAGTTATGTTGGAAGCCAGCAAGCCCCAGCCAACCTCTAGACTCCATTGCCCCCAAGGCTGAAGCTGCTGAAGCTTCAGGCACCAGCAGGACCATGCGCCTGCTTTTTTTTTTTTTTTTTTTTTTTTTTACATGGCTGCTGGGATTTGAACTCAGACCCTCAGGCTCATGCAGCCTGGCAGCCTGGCCCCTTGAAGGTGCTAGTTTAAATCCGCCCACAGTCACAACTGCCAGGGACATAGCCTGAGTCAGAGGCCGTACTCCCCTTGTGATTTCGGTGTCCTTAACAAGCAGAGCTAAGGCCCTTTAGTAACTTCTGCTCGCTGCATTGAACTCTGACCTCAAAGTAGGAAGGAAGTAGATTCATAAAACCGAAATCCCAGAGGGGAGAATTTGGCTAGCCTTTTCCAACATGGCCCTCTGAGTATATTACTACCTATCTCCATGTAACAAAACCTCCTTATGAGAGACTAGCCCAGCCCTATTTAATTGGACCCTTAATTATGGGTTATCTTTTAATATGAAAGATTACCTTATGTTGGAAGCCTGTGTTCTGTCTGGAATAACAAATACTGGCCTCACGGAGCAATTTCAATGATTTCCTGTGCCTGGTAAGCCAACTGCTATTGAAAGACCTATGGACCAGGTTTCTCTCAAAGTTTGGTTCCTTAATAGGTAAATATTCCTCACAAGATCCCATTTACATTATGAATTTTCACTTTTTAACTAAGAAAGTGTTTCAGGAGTCTTAGACTTTGTCATGAACTTCAAGAGGAATATGAGTTGGTGGATTATTTTCTTGTTCATGCATTTTAAGATGTGTGTAATGGTTTTATAGTTATTATGGGGAAAGGTTATCTGAAGTCCATAATGGAGAAAAGTTTTTAAAAGCTTTTAAATCTGTTTCACATATTCCTCTTTTGGGTGCTGGATTGTCTGGTATAACAAGGTGCCTGGTCTGTAAAAGGTCTGGTTCCAATTGTAGATGTCGAAGAACATGTTTGTAATATATAGTCTATAGCCAGCTAAACTGTTACCTTCAGAAATTACTAATTTTAATCTTCAACAGTCGCTGAATATATGTCTGGTTCCCCCACTGCATTGGTGAGGAAACCAAGGCTCAGAAAACTTAAGACAATTTCCCTAAGTCAAGTTCCAGAAACAAGCTTTGAACTCTGACATTCCAACCCTGGAGCACAGAACAGCAGACAGAATGCGGAACAAGTTCCTGAGTTCAAAGTTCAGCCTTCATACATGACTCCTGTCGCTTCGCTGCCTCATCCCATGACGGTGAGTAAGAGTTAGGTGGAGGCACGGGTCTTAGCAGAGAGCGGTCTCTTTTGCTCCAGACAAATCCGGGACACTCCTATCTTCGAATTTAAGGGGTTTGGCTGTGTGCTATCATTTTCCTGCTTAACGAACCTCAATTTTATTATTATTAAACTTTTGTGCCTACTTCTAGGCCTAACTAGAAAGGAGTGCCCTAGCTGTGGGGGAATATGTGAAGCCACAGTTCATCACAGTCACAATGTGAGAGGAGACCGCAGCCAGGGAGGGGAAGTGTCCCTGAGGGCTTCAATCCTGTGCTGTCATTCTTTACAAATTATTTCAATGCAATCTAAGAAAATCAGAATAGGCTATGATTTATTTATCTAAATGCTGTTCCCTGGCGGCCTCGGGGATCCTATAAATTGCTTTGGAGAGGTGCCAGTGTGGAAGAGAGGCAGAACAGAGCAGACTCTTACAGATGCCCATATGCCATCCTGGTGTATGTTGGAAGATGGAGGGAATTCATGGTTGTTGCACACCATGGTAGGTACTGCCTATTTGGCAAGAGACATTCCATCTATTAATGAACCTTCCCCCTATCCCGTTACCTCTAAGTACAAGTAAACCAGAGTTGACTCAAATGTGCTAATAGTTTTCAGAGATGCACCCAGACCCTCAGTTTTCTGTGAAAAGGGTACCCAGGTCTCTCCTAGTAAGCAGTTATGATTTGACGGGTTCTCGGGCTTCATTCGACTCTAGTGAACAGAGGAGGGGCCTATTTTGAGAGTTGAAACAAGTAGCTGAGAATTGTACAAACCTCAGATCCTTGACAGTTGACACAGTCTACTGTGGATTAAGCCCCTGTCCTCCTACTTACATGCTCAGACTCTATCCATCAACAAGTGTGATGGTGTTAGGATATGGATTTGGGTGAAGGTAATTAAATCATGAGAACGGGGCCTCATTGGACAACAGGATTAGTTATGAGAAAACACCCATGAGCTGGGTCAACAGTTAAGCGTACAGACTGCTCTTACAGAAGACCCAGGTTTAGTTCCCAGTTCCCAGGTAAGACAGTCACACCTACCTATAATTCCAGCTCCAGGGGGTGTGTGACCTCTCTGGCCTGAACTGTACAGTCACTTGCATATAGGTGCACATACCCACACAGATGGACACAGTCCCATGCATGAATACTTTAAAATAGTAAAAATCAATTTTCAAGGCACTAACTTGAGAAAGTCCTCTGTCCCCCTTTTTCTCTCTTGAAAACCAGAAATGAGTGTCTTACCTTCCACACTGCAGCCCACATAGTGATTTGGACTTCCTGAGAAATAAATATCTGTCAATTCAAGCCATGCAGTCTATGACATTTCTCCATGTGATTAAAGACATTTGTTTATCTAGTATGGGGGAGATGCACACGCATACTGTGGCACCCGCATGGAGATGCAAGGCGAATCTTTCAGATTTGGTTCTCTGCTTCCATCATAAGGCTCTCAAGGGTCAAACTTAGATAGCCAAGTAGCTGTAAGGTTCGTTCCCTGTGGAGCCACCCCATCTACCCAGTGGTGTTTTTATTAGGGCAGTCCACCATGATGAAGACTTAGGAACACACCAGAGAAAACACTGCTTTGCTAAGTACTTCCGTTGTATCGATGGGATCTTCCCATCAGGACCCAGTGTTTGGTTCGGTGCTCAGTGCTGCCTAGCATGCCAAACATCTTCTATCTCAACACCCGTACAGGGAGAGTTTACAAGATCAAATGCAAAGCCTGTGTCTGAACACCTTCCCGGTGTGTCATTCTCTCTTCCCGAGTTCTGTGCAGTGGTAGTCAAAGGGCCACATCGCCTTCTCTCTCTGCTAATGTCACTCATTCTGTGAGTCCTGCCCTAGGAGACGAGATACACATCCGAACGTGAAATAAGTGTTTGCTCATCCAGGAAACCTCCCAGACTAATGGTGGGTAGGAATTGTGGGTGACAAGACACTGAAAGCACCAGCGAAGGGAGATTAGGGGAAGCTTAGTTGGAAAGGCATCTCATATTAAAGCGGAGGTAACAGCAGCCAGATGCCGGGTAGCGCTTGGCTCACAGCTGATGGGGGCTCGCCCAGGCGTGTCTGTCTAATGGCTCGCTGCTGCTCTCCCATTTTAACATTGGAACAAAGCCTGGGCAACATTGGGTTGTCTCCGCACGAGCTACATTCTTCACGTTGGCTCCGGTAGACAGTCTAGGTCAGCGGATTTTAAGAGGCCTTGAGCCCTAAGAATTCCTTCATTGGGCCCCAGGGACCTACGGTGAGGAGGAGATCTGGCCCTTCTTCAACTCAACTACATTCTTCTTCAAACTGAGTAAGATTTTTTTTTTTTTTAATTGATTCTCCAGCTTAGAGTCTGAAAGTAGTGTGCACCTCCCCGCCTCCCGCCATGTGTGTGTGTGTGGAGATGTATGTGTACATACGTGGACCTGTGTGTGAAGTCAGAGAACAACCTTGGGTGTTGTTCATCAGGTACCATGAACTTTGTTTTATTTATTTATTTATTTGTTTGTTTGTTTATTTATTTATTTATTTATTTGAGATAGCCTCTTTCACTGGCCTGGAAATCACCAAATAGACTAGGGTGTCGGGCCAGCAAGCCTCAGGAATCTACCTGTCTCTGTCTCTCCAGCTGTGAGATTACAAGGCTGCATTACTACACCCGGTATTTTTAACAAGGGTCCTTCTCCACAGTAAACACTAGTTTTGGGCCAGGTACTGATGTAGCACAGTTAGTAGCATATTCAGTTATTGCGCACAAAGCCCTGGGCTCAGGCTCCAGACTTCGTGGTGGACACTGGTCAGCTTACCCCCTCAGGAAGAAGGAAGACAGATCAAAAGTTCAAGACCACCCTTATCTGTATAGTGAGCTCAGGGCCAGCCTGGGGAACCTGAATCTTTGCCTCAAAATAAAACCAGAAACATTAGTTTGGTTTTCTGCAGGGTGTTGGGTGGCAGTGGGTGTGTGTAGGTATGTGAAGGGGGGGTTGTTGCTATATTGACGTTGTTATATTGCTTTGTTTTGTTTCTAGTTACATTACTCAGCTTTAAATATCTTTATTTTGGGCTTCCTAATGATCTTGCCCATGTGTGGGTAGCAGGACACCATATATCTTTTAGAACCATACCACCTACCTGCCCAGCCCCGGAAGTTTGCAGAGGTCTAGGATGGCTAAGCACCCCCTGGCCCTCAGGGCATGCATGTCACCAGCCGCACTGCCTTAAAGCCAGAGACTGGATACAAGATCAAAGGGACTGTGGTTGGTTCCATTAAAGTCCTCCTTGGGAATTCTGCTGAAGTTACCAGAAAGGCGATTCCCCCTCCCCCAGGAGCAGTGGACTAAGGTTAAAGCCGCTTGGGCCCAGCGTCACTCCAGCACGAAGAAGGCCAGCCCGCACACCAAGCCAAGCCAGGAGAGGGCAGAGCCCAGGACAGGAGGCAGTTCCAGGGCCTGCTTCTCTGCTGGGCCTAAGAACAGGTGCACGAAACTTCTTCCACAGAAGGCAGTGATTCTCCATCTTCCCTCTCTCTCTCTCTCTCTCTCTCTCTCTCTCTCTCTCTCTCTCTCTCTCTCTCTCTGAAGTATGTGCGTGCCTATGGAATGACTAAAGTCATTTTGGGACTGGTTAGATAAATTGTATTGTACCTAAAGAATGGACGCTATGAATGAATAAAGAATAACAATTTAAAAAGGGTCATGGAAATCCACGCATAAAGCATTGCTTTACTGTACACAGGGGGGGAAGCATTAAAATAAGTAAAGGCTGAAATTGCGGGGCTGGGTAATTCATAAAACGACACTAGAGTGGCTAAAATGGCCATAAAGAGCAAGTTGACCTTATACACTTTGATGGGAATGTAGGTCAGAAGAGTCACAGAAGACAGCGTGGTGAGTTGCAAGTTCAAGGCCAGTCTGGGGAACTTATCAGGAAGGCAAGTGGTCATACATACCTTTAATCCCAGCACTCAGGGGGCAGAGGCAGGAGGATCTCTGTGAGTTCACGGCCAGCCTGGTCTACATGGAAAGTTGCAGACTAGTCAGGGCTACTTAATGAGAACCCATCTCAAAAAAAACCTAAACTACAGAAAAGAGGACTGGAGATATGTAGCTCAATGGTAGGACAGTTGCTAGGATGCAGATGACTCTAGATTCAATTCCCAGTTCAGCAAAAAGGAAAAAGAGAGAGAGAACAAAAGACAGAAACTAACACTATTCCACAATGTAGCAACTCCTCTAATAATAAGGATACAAAGGAACTCTGAACAGGATGGCTAAAGGGACATTTACATTGAATTGGTTCATTATTCACAATTGTCAAGGCACAGAAGCAATCTAAATGTTCATTGATGGATTAAATAAAGAAATACTGTTACATAGAATACTATACAGCCAAGAAAAGGAAGCCTGGTATGTGACAGACCCCAGGGAAGCCCAGGCTCAGTTTGCTTTCTTCAGCCTGGGATCCTAACCCATGGCATGGTGCTGCCTACAGTTGGGGAGACTGTCTTACCTCCTCAACTAACCTAACCCAGAAACTCCCTACAGACACACCCGAGGTCTGTCTTCTGGGTGATTCTAGGAGCTGTCAAGTTGCCTATCAATATTAACCACCATAGAACTGAACAGAATGCCATTACTTTAGGTCTCAGCCTCCAGACTGAGATACCCTGTTAGCTTTCTGGGTTCCATCTATTTATTTATTTATTATAATTGAAAATATAATTTTTTTATATAATATATCCAATCATGGTTTTCCCTCCCCTAAATCTTTCTGGATCCTCTACCTCCCTAGCCATCCAAATCCACACCCTTTTTCTCATTAGAACATAAACACAAATAAAATAAAATAATTTTATCCATCCATTCTGAAGATCTGGGGACTTACACCATCATTTACCACTTAGCTGCCGTCCCTAAGCACATATGTGTGCTCACTTGTATGTGCACAGGTGTGAGAACACATACTTAACATGATCACCATTTACCTCGTGTCTTGCGGAAACAGACTAAAGCGACTTCCACCTTCTCCTGGACTGCTTCGACTGCCTCCCATGCCACAGCTCTCTCGCTCTGCTCCTTTATAAACACTTGTCACACATCAGCCTCAGCAAGCCTTCTCAAAGGACTGAGATCACGGCCGTCCTCTGCTCAGAACCTATAGATAGCTCTGATCTCACTTGAACAAAGGAGCAACTCCACCTCCCTGGTTCTGTTTCTTACCATTCTCCCACCACTTGGCTTCCCAGCCCTTGGCTTTTCCCCTGACAGACCCGAGAAGGCTGTGTGGAGACCCCGTGGTCCCAGATGTCTGCAGGATCCAGGTCTCAGACCCCTCCCTGCTATCCGCTCGGAACACGCATTTACTATCTTTGGATTCACATTTCATTACCAATCATAAGCACATCTTATGTCATCTGTCTGCTGTCCTAATTAGGTTTCTACTCCTGGATTAAAAACCATCACAAAAGCAACTCGGGGAAGAAACAGCTGATTTCTCCTTACAGTCCACCATGAAGGGAAGACAGGACAGGAGCTCCAGGCAGGAAGCAGGAAGCAGGAAGCAGGAAGCAGGAAGCAGGAACTGAAGCCATGAAAGAATTTGGTTTACTCTTCTTCTTCTTCTTCTTCTTTTTCTTCTTCTTCTTCTTCTTCTTCTTCTTCTTCTTCTTCTTCTTCTTCTTCTTCTTCTTCTTCTTCTTCTTCTTCTTCTTCTTCTTTTTCTTCTTCTCTTCTTCCTCCTCCTCCTCCCTCCTCCTCCCCCCTTCTCCTTCTTCCTCCTTCCCCCTCCTTCTTCCTCCTCCTCCCTCCTCCTCCCCCCTTCTCCTTCTTCCTCCTTCCCCCTCCTTCTTCCTCCTCCTCCCTCCTCCTCCTCCCTCCTCCTCTCCCCTCCTCCTCCTACCTCCTCCTCTCCTCTCCTCCTCCCTCCCACCTCCTTCTCCTTCCCCTCCTCCTCCTCCTTCTTTCTTCGAGGCAAGCTTCTCTATGTAGTCCTGGCTGTCCTGGAACTCACTCTGTAGACCAGGCTAACCTTGAACTCAGAAATCTGCCTGCCTCTGCCTCCCAAGTGCTGGGATTAAAGGCCTGCACAGCTCATCCTGCTTTCTTATTCAATCCATGAACGGCCCAGGAGCAGCCCCGGTCACAGTGAGCCAAGTCTCCCCACACTAATCATTAATCAAGAAAATAATCCCATAGGCTTGCCCACAGGCTACTGTGGAGGAGATAATTTCTCATAAAGTACTCTCTACCCAGATATGTCTTGGTTTGTGTCAAGTTGGCAAAGGCCAATCCATCAGCACACCCTTTGAGTCCACTTCTGGACTGGGAGGCCATGAAAGTTGTCAGTTACCTTGTTTCTCTGGCCCCTGCACAGGAAGCAGAGGCAGGCACTGGGATGGGCTACTCAGTAACAACTCCTGGCTCATGTCTAGACTGAGTTTCTTTCCTTACACTGAAGGACATTAGACACTTTGGGTGGAATGTTAACTCATTTTTATTGATGGTTCCCTATTTATTGGGCACTATGCTACATCAATCGAATAAATTGACTCATTTGGTCACACAACTATCGAGAAGGTATGTAGCTTTCACAGAATAAGGAAACTGAGGCCCAGTCAGGAAGCCGGTTGCCAGCCCAGGCTGACTCCGTAACTGTACATAACATCTGGATCTGCATTTAGAAAGAATGCATGCAAAGTCCTCAAGGAACATTAAGAGGGGACATTCTGGGAAAACAACACAGTGGGAAAAGAGGACTAGTGTGTAGATCTCCAGCGCCCTATAAAAAGCTGCCCATAACCCCAGCAGGTAATGCAGTGGATGCTGTAGCTTCAGTGAGAGGCCCTGCCTTAATATAGAGGGTAGAGAGTGACCAAGGAGGACACCAGTTGTCAACCTCGTACCTCACATACATGAACATACATGCACATACATGTGCACATATATGCCAAAAAAATAAAAGAAGAAAAGAAACATTGAATAAGATTTATTCCCTAAATTTATTTTTTTCAGGGATTAAAAATAGCTCCCACCATGGAGAGACCCACCCACTTCCATCGGGGTGCAGAGAGCCAGGAGTGCGTGCAGACTTCCGCTCTCTTCCCAGCTCTCATTGTGCTGCCTCTAAAAAAGCAGCTCAACTAAGCCAAGGGCTTAGAGGCCATGACTTGGAGATGTTCGCTTACCCATGTATGCACTGTAAATGTGCTTGGGGTTGAACAAGCGCAGTTGAAGATGAAGGCGATTCTTTTTACCCTTGTGAATTTATTCCAGTTCATATCCACAAATTATTCTTTAGGCATCGGTATAGTTCCAGCATGTTCTTTCATCAGCTTCCATTCTTACCTATGAGGAATTGGAGTGACTGTGTCATAGCAACGTGGGGGCTAAATGCTACAGTCGGAGAGACCCGGGTTCAAATCCCAGCCCTGGCATCTTTGACTGCATCCTCTTGACTAAGCCACTAGCAAAGAAAGCATCACATAGGAAGTACTTGTGGTTGGAGAAGTTGAACCTATAAGACTCTTTGCCATTTTTCTTGACTACAGTTTTGTAGGGAAGATGAAGTTTGTGAGTTGCACTTAGCTGTCAAGAGCTTGCTCGTATTTTAGTGCTTTGAAAGAAGGCAAGTTGAGTCAACAAGTTTCGACTTGAGTGCTTAGTCCTCTGATGAAGTCATAGGGCCTTCCACTCACAATTAGACATCATAATAGAACTATTAAAAGAACTCCGATTGACGAATCTGTTGCTTCTTTTTCCTTATGGGGCTCTCTGGGAACGCTGCCCATGCACAGATAGCTCCTTTGGCTGTCTTCCTGTGTCTTTCAAGCCTGTCGAACCGCGTTCTTAAGTACTCATAATGGTCCATAGGGTTGCTGAATTCGTTTATAACATGTCAGAAGTTAAAAAAAAAACCAACTTTTTTTCTTGCACTACTGATAGACTCATTACACAGTGTAGGGCCATCTCAGGGGTTCCACATGGACCAAACATTCGTGGTATTTGTGGGCTTTTTGCTAACGTTACAGCAGGAGCTAGGAGCAATGCTGGACCCGCCCGATGACAGGCATTTGAGCTCGAATGGCCATTTAACTATCCATATCTCTGTCTGTCTCTATCATCTTTCAGCTCCAAAATAAAATTATTTCTCACTAGTAAAGCTAATCAGCAATAACGACAAAAAGTTTTCCTCACTTGGTGTAGATCTGAAGTGGAGGAGATAGGGACTGTTAGGGAGGGAGTAGACATGGGGGAAACCCTGTTATCCTGCTGAAGGCAATGCAGTAGAGTCAGAGAGAGAGGAAGGAGGGGGAGGGAGGAAGGAGGAAGGAGAGAGCGAGAGAAAATATACAACAGCATGAACTACTTCCGAGAAAGATGCTTGAACAGTGTTGAGAACCAGGATGTTAATCTCCGTTGTCAATGTTGTCAACTGGACTGACTTTACAATCACCAAGGAAACATACATTTGGATTTGTCTATGAAGGTGTGTCCAGAGAGGTTTATCTGTGGATAATGAGAATGTAGGCGGTAGCATCCCTTGGGGGTGAGGGTCCCAGACAGACTAAAGAGAAGAGAGAGAGTTGAGCATAAGCAGCCGTCTGTCTTTGCTTCCTGACTGCAGATGTCACGTGACCACCCACCTCATGCTCCTGGACTGAGCAGTTTCCCTGTTAGGACTAGCTGTGTCCCTCCGAACTGTAATCCAGAATAAAAATGGCGCTTGCCATAGAGATTAGAAAAGTGACTACTATGAGAAACATGACTTGGACAAAAATGGAGATGCTAGCGTGTGGTTTATCAGAAGTCCATCCCGTGGTTCTCCTGGCCTCTCGTTCTCTGCATGGCCTTGAGATCCACAGCCACCGTGAGATTCAGTTCTCTAATCTTTCAGAGGTGGCGGCTCTGGTTTTCATAAGACATGGGGCTTTTTGAGGACTTCAGAGTCCTTTGGGATAAAGGACACACACTGAGCCCCAGCTCCTGGCGGGGCAGAACTAATAAAGTGTTCTAGTTAAGAACCAAGGCTCCCTTGGGAGCCTCGGGGACCAAGTGGCTGTGTTCTGAGCGTGAAAGGAGCCACTTGGTGAGAGGCTTCTCTCGCAGAAGAAATTGTTCCTGAACATCCTTTCGGGCCCTTTGCTGGGACTCCTTACTTGGAGTCTGAGGTGCTCTCTGCCGGTCGATGCTGAAGACACGGCTCAGCCAGCTGTATTCCGGATGCACAGAGCTCCTCCATGCTTCCTGCTAGGATCTACAAGGGAACCAGGACTCCGGAGCTGCCCGCCCGTGCCTGCAGTGAGGATGTCCGGGGTGAGACCAGAAAGCCCCACCAAAGACACATCTGGTACGGATCCTTATTACTGGGTGGAATGCTCTTACACGAGTAAGATAAACTGAGTGATTTAAATAACTATTATAGAGACAGTGAGTTGGCCAAATGGCCCTCTCGCTGCCAAGCCAAGTGAACCAAATTTAATCCTTGGGGCTCACATGACGGGAACAGACAACTGACCCCCAAAAGTTGTTCTGTGGCTTCCACATGCTTGCCAGAGCAGCCTGCTCACACATATACATAGATACACATACAATAAATCAATGTTAAAAAACTAAATATCGAGTTTTACTGTCTCAAAATATAAAGGCTTAAACTTTGTCTACTCCTTCCTATGAATATGGGGTTTCTTTTTACATGATTGAGCAATTATTTATAAAAATTAATAGCAACAAATGCATAGTTTTCAGATAAAGTCCATATAAGAAGGAACAAATTTTAAAAAATTGAGAACAAAAATTATTTGGAATAAAATATCAGCCAAAAACACAGTGCTGAGTGGTTCACACAGAAGGAATACAGGGAAACAACAAGTAAAAGAAAAAAAAATTTTGAGTCATAATAGATTAAGAAGTTCCAAAGTAAATCTATAGAAAATTCCAAGGGGAAATTGGTGAAAGTAAGCATGAAGCGACATTTAAGGAGAAAACGGGCAAGAATTTTCCCAAACTGAAAGTTCACATCAAATTCCGTCGAGTTGACATAGGATCGCACTGCCTGGAAACTGGAAAGCATCAACAGGAATGGAATCCCGGAAGCAGGTGGCATTCGATGGATAGCAACAATGTATCCAGCATCAGCAGCAATGAGTGGAATAATTATTCAGACGGCTGTAAAAAGATAGCCTCCGATCTGCCTGGAAGCCTCCTCCAACCCCCAGGTCATTAAATGAGGACCCTGAGAGTAAAGAGTCTACTTAGTACCTCGGGCAACAGGACAACAAGGCAGACACAGTTTTCAGCCCACGTTACAGTAAGAACACTGAGGCACAGACAGATTGGGTTCTCGGAGCTGGTGAGAACCAGGATTTGAATTGGGCAGGCTGGGAGATGCAGAGTGAAAGAAACAACGGTAGGAAAAGAAGCTGATGAAGACACATGGATACCGCTTAGTTAACTACAGACTGAACAGGAAGATCATGATTTGGTCTGTAAGTAGCTCAATTATGCCTCTTGGTGTCTTTAGAGAGATGGTAATAAAGGATAACTTTAAAGTTTTTATGGAAATGCAGAGCTGGGCATGCTGGTGCGCATGGATCCCAGCGTTTGGAAGGTCAAAGCAGGAGGATGCTGGGTTCAAAGCCAGCCTGTGTTACATAGCAAGGCCCTTATAAATAATAAAGAATTGATAGATACTTTAAATGAAAATTTAAAAGTTGTAGTTGTATATCTTTAAAATGTGACTGTAGCACAATAAGGATAGATGTGATATGTAGCTTCCAAATCAGAAGGGGGAAATCAGACATGGTTCAGAACATTTACAATTCAACAGGACGCTAAAGAAGCAGGAGCATGCTTATGAAAAAGAAAAGAATTGTTAAAAAGACAATAAAATCCTTAGGAAGGTAATTTCCAACATCAATAATTGTAATAAAAGTATGAGTTAAGGAGGAAGCAAGATGGTTCAGCAGGTAAAGATGCTGGCAGCCTAGCGTGGTGAAGTGGGTTTCATCCCAGGGCCTTCATGGTGGATGGAGAGAACCAACTCTTGCAGTAAGTCCTGACCTCCTTAGGTATGTTGTGGCAGGGGCGCACACACACACACACACACACACACACACACACACACACACACAGATAGAGAGAGACAGAGACAGACACACACATACACACAGAGACAGAGAGACAGAGACACAGACACACGCACACACAGGTGTGTCCATGCATGACCGCACTAAATGAAAAAATACTCCAATTGAGACAGTGTCCCGATAATTATGAAGGTAAGGAAAATTGAAGCCCTGGTGGGTATTTATAATGAGTAACATTGGAGAAATGATGCTTATCATGTAGAAAGACTTTTCTAACTCCTGAGATGGGCGAACTGTTATTTAACATCGAGTCTTTTCCTAATTGCATTCTAGAGAGTTATTCATATTTAGCAATCTTAGAATTTCTCCCCTTTAAGATTTGAGATTGATTACTTTCAGAACTACTTTCCAGACAGCATACCAACCGGTCCTCTAGCCCAGATTTTTAAAAATTCACTTATCATACATTTATTTATTTATTTGTGTGTGTGTGTGTGTTGGTGTTGGGGTGGGGTAAGTGTGCATGTGGAGGTCAGAGGACAACTTTTCTACAATCATGGGTCTTCCCATTTCCTGCCCTAGAGCAGAATGTCTCATTCTTTTGCCTCTAGTCCCCATTCCCTGTAGGAATTCTGGGATGACAGATGGTCCCTCCGCGTCAGGTTCCGTGGGATGTGGGTTTTGGTGATCCAGCTCGCACAGCCAGGCTTACTGTAGCAAGTGCTCTTACCAGCTGAGACATCTCTCCATCTGCATTTTAAAACTTAGCACACAGACCATTATATTAACCAGGGAAATAATTCTATTGTCCATGCAATAAATGTGAAGCCAAACTGTAATTTCTCTAGTGATCAATACCATGGGTTTCTGGTTATGGATCTGACTATGCACATTTTTTTTCAGTTTCTATGAAAAGGTTGTTTTTTAGTTGTAATGGCATTCTTATTCTGTCTCTCTGTCTCTCTGTCTCTCTGTCTCTCTGTCTCTCTGTCTCTCTGTCTCTCTCTCTCTCTCTCTCTCTCTCTCTCTCTCTCTCTCTCTTGTCCGTCCCTCCCTCCCTTCCTTCCTCCCTCCGGCTCAATTCTTTTTCCTGGGTATGGTCTACAGTGTTCTTTAAATCTATTTGTTCACTGAAGGACAATTGAATAGCTTCCATCCTGGGCTAGATTAAGCATAAATAAAGCCTCTATGGACTTACTTTTCTTCACCTGACTAATGCCCAGGGGTACAATTGCCTATTCATAGGGAAAATATATGTTTAATTCGAAAATAAACTGCCAAACAGTTTTCCAGAGTGGCTGTAGCATTTAGCATTCCAGGAAGAGATGTGCAAATGATGTGTTTCCTGCATTCTTGCTGTTATTTGGAATGCTCATCATTCTGATAGATACACTGTGCTGTCTTTCAGTGTTTGCTTTGGTTTCCTCAATGGCCAATGGTGTTGGACATCATGTGTGTGTGTGTGTGTGTGTGTGTGTGTGTGTGCGCGCGCGCGTGCGCAGGTTTCATGCCCAGACACCTGCACATGTGTGTCCCGTTTGTATGTTCTCTTTGTGAAGTGTCTTGTGTCTTTTGAACCTTTTAATTCAACTGTGTGGATTTACTGTTAAATGTTGGGAATTCTGTGTTACAGATAAAAGTCATTATAGTATGTGTGTTTTGCAAACATTCTCTTCCTATTTATAGTTTATCTCTCATTTCTTAAGAGAGTCCTTTCCAGGGCAAAGGTTTTTAATATGGTGGAGTTACAATTGATAAGTTTTGCTTTTGTAGATTATGCTTTTGGTGTCAAATCTGAGAGTTTTCTCCCCACTTCTAGCATTTGATGCTTTTTCCTCTATGACTTCATATTTATAATTACTGGGTTTATAAACACTTTTGCATTTATGTCCACAACACAGTCTGGATTAGCTTTTGTACAAAGTGTGGGTCAAGTTCCATTTTGTTCTATGTTACTCCCTCCCTCCCTTCCTCCCTCCCTTCCTTCTTTTCTCTCTTCCCTTCTTTCCAACCTCCTTTTTTTGCTCTGATTGTTGCCTATATGCCCTCTTCATCCATACATTTGTGGGAAACCCACCATCCTTCACTGGCTTGCTTTGAGAACACTGCTAAAGCGTATTCGTGTGGATCCAGCAGTTTCCCCTCTGTGTGCACGCCTATAGATTCTATTGCTGTCGCTTTATGTCTTAAAATCAAGTAGACTATCACTTCCTGTTGTTCTCCAGCTTGTTACTCATTTCTTTTGCCTTTTCATATGAGTTTAGAATAACCTTAGGAGACATTAGTCCTTCTCTAAAGGGTCTTGCTGATATTTTCATGGAAGTAGCTTGAAAATTTACTGACTTAGAGCAATGGAAATCTGTATTGTGTTTCACCTTCTGGTCTACCAACACTGTATGCCTCTACTTACCCAGATCATCTGTGTTTGTAGGTTTGTTTGTTTTTCATTTTATAATGTCTAGCGTACTGGTAGTATGAATATTTTGATAGATTTATGTAGAGAGAATCTCTTGTGTACTGTGTGGAAGCATCACTGTCAATAAAAATCTGATGGCCTACTAGCAAAAGGAGCTCTGGGAGATAGTCAAAGGCAGGGGACTCACCCCGAACTCTGAGGAAGTTGGACGGATGAAACTAGAAGAGGTAACTAACCAGCCAAGTGGCAGACATAGACTAGAACAAATGGGTTGTAAGTTAAGAGATAGTTGGGGAACAAGGTCTAGCTTGTGGGCTAGGCATCTTCTCACACACAAAGAGCCTCCAGACCATTATTCGGGAACTGGAGACCGAGTGGAAAAGCACAAAGCTACAGATTTATGCTTACATATCTGTGTCCGCTGGAGCAGCGGTGAATCCAAGTGTGTTTGAAGCTCTCCATATCCTACTGAGTGTGTGTGCAGAAAAGCAAATAACTTTTACGAGTGGGTCTTATGTCATCTAGACCTGCCCTACTCACTCACATATGCCAGGGCCTTTTGTGTAGCTTTTGCATCTTCTAGGTCCACAGTCACATCACCTGAATTTTAAAATAGCTTTGCTTTGCACTCATTGTGTGGTGTTGAGGTGGATGCCTAGTCTGTGCCATCCACTTGACACAGCCTAGAATCACCTGGGAAGAGAGTCCTCATGGGGAACTTCCTAGCTCAGGTTGGCCAGCGGGCATGTCGATAGGGGACTGTCTTGACTGTTAATTAAGGAGGGACCATCTGCCCTGTGGATAGCATCATTTCATGGGCTGGAGCCTGATCTGTATGGATGTAAACAGCCAGAAGGCAAATGGGCAGTGTGTGCACTCGTTTCATCCTGCTTTGTTCTGTTTTGTTTTGTTTTTTTCGAGACAGGGTTTCTCTGTGTAGCCATGGCTCTCCTGGAACTCACTCTGTAGACCAGGGTGGCCTCGAACTCAGAGACCTGCCTGCCTCTGCCTCCTGAGGCCATACTAAGCACACTAGAGATTGACTCCCAGGCACCCCTCTGCTCTTGACTGTGGAAGTGATGTGACTAAATCTCTTGAATTCCTGCCATGCTGTCCTTTCAGTGACGTGCTACAAGCTGGAATTGTAAGCACATAAACCATTTCCTCCTCTAACTTGTCTGTGCTCAGGACATTTTATCACATCAACATAGATGAAAATAGAGCAGAGAGACGTCTGGGGGTCAAACTCCTATACAATGAGCACGAACTTTACCACTGAGGTGCATCTCTAGTGCACACAAACAAGTCCCACGTTCCTTTCAAGATCTATAGCTATAAAAGACTCCAGACATTTAAAAACTCAAGGAATAAGATAAGATATACTAGGTAAAAGCATAGAGAGATGGTAGAGACCAACATTTGAATAAATAGAACATATGAACCAGGCATGGTGGTACACTGCTGTAATCCCAGAACTCCAAAGGTTAGGGAGTGGGGGATTGCCATTATTCAAGGCCAGCCTGGGCTATATAGTTAGCTTCAGGTCAGCCAGGGCTACAAGGTAAAACCTGTTTCAAATGGAATGCATGTAGTAGTAAAGACCAGATGAAACACCAAATAATGTACTATCAATCCCTAAAGACTTGATAAGAATCTCAAACGCGTATTCAACTAGTAACATAGTCTTGACGTGGACAAAACAATAGCTGACAATTATAAAGCAAAACATGGGGCTTACTTTATCACACCCATGCCACCAGGGAAGAGTCGTCAGGAAATGGAAGTGCCGGGAAAGCAAAGCATAGTCCATTTTCATTTTATGTGTACAATGAGCTATGTCAATCTACCTTGCAAGTTCCAAAGTCAGCTCGCCCCACCAACCGCAGCCCATCTCATGATAGATTTCAACAAGAAAGGAATGGTCAAGCTGGGTGGGCGGGGGTGGTGCACTCGTTCCCTGTCAGCCCTTGGGAGGCAGAAGCAGGCAGAGCTCTGTGGGTTCAAGGCCAGCCTGGTCTACACAGCTTGATCCAGACCAGCCAGACTACACAAGTGAAATCCTGTTTCAAAACCCTAGGCGGAAGGGACGAAAGAAAGTAGTGGTCAAAGGAGAATTCAAAGTGAGTGTGTTTGGAAAATCAAAGACACACATAACTAATCCAGTGAGTAAATCAGATAGGACAGCATAAATAATGAAATATTTAAAAAATAAACACTGTGAGATTCACCCTTTTCAAAAATCAAAATACGAATAGCTTATTTATTTTATTTAATTTGTTTTTTGAGACAGCATCTTACTATGCAGCCCAAGCTGGCTGTGAACTTGCATCCTCCTGCCTCCAGGTTTTTGTGTTAAGACTGCAGGAAAGCGCCACCACACTTAGCCATGCTGACACAATATTTAAAAAAAAAAAAACAAATAGCCTTAAATTTATTGATGAACTAAAAGCTGAAATAATTGATCTGGAAGAATGCGGTGAACTTAGATTAAAAAGGAAGAAATAATACAGATAATAGAATCAGAAGTCAGCAAAAGCATGAAAGGAAAGCATGGAATCAGAATCTGGTTTTTTTTTTTTTTTATTGTTTTTAATTATCTGCCAGTGTGCATGTCTGTGTGTGGCAGGGTGCACAGGAGGGTGGGCATATGCACGTGTGGATATATGTATATAAGTGCAGATGCCCTCGAAGCCAGAGGGATAAGATCCTATGGAGATGGAGTTGCCAGAAGTTGTGATCTCCTTGGTGTAGGTGGTGGGAACTGAACCTGGGCCCTCTGAAGAGCAGCCACCTGGCCCTGAGTTATCTTTCCAGAATCTGTTCTCTTAAACTATTTAAAATCTAATTCTTAGAATCAGTCACATGGCTCAGAGTTCAAAATGTATGATTTTGTATGCAATCAGAAGTTTGCTTTCTGTGTGTGTGTGTGTGTGTGTGTGTGAGAGAGAGAGGGGGGGGGAAGGGGAGAGAGATGGTTAGCTACCCAACTTTCTTCCCATAGGCAGTCAATGTTCTTGGCATTCATTTTATGTCACATTAAAAAGAAGTTAGAGGCATTAATTTTATTATTTTAAATGTATAGATGGGTTTTGTTTGTTTGTTTTGGCTGCATGCACGTTCGTGCATCAGGTCCTCTGGGAATGGAGTTACAGACATTTGTAAACAAACATGTTGATGCTGGGAATTGAGGCTGGGTCCTCTACAAGAGCAGCAAGTTCTGCCGACTGCTGAGCCAACCCTCCAGTCCACCTTCACATGTTTAAAGAATGATGGAGGGGGGGGGGTGGGAGGGAGAGAATATTGAATATATGGTACAGAAATGGAGACTGTAACTATGTATAGTAGACTATAAACTTCTTAACTGAATATTCTGACATTTTTTTGTTTGTAAGCAATTACCAAAGCCAAATGAAGCTGATACGTTTCTAGAAGACATGGCCTCTCGGGATGAGCCAGGGCTGGTTTCATAAACAAGGTTTCTTGGGCAGCTCAGTAAAGGGGTTTCCTGTGCAGTCGCTACAATGGAGGACTTCAGAGGGAAAGAAAAGTTGGCAGATCGATACTAAGATTAGTCTATGCGAAGCCATTGCCACCCCCAGGCCAGGAGAAGCTGCAGAGTCAGTCGGCATGGCGGTGCAAGAGTCCGGATCATTTGGACGGGCCAGGTTTATGGTGGAAGTGAAGGAGGGGTGGGGTAGAGGTGATGCTGGTTTGCAGGGGCTAAACCCCAGAAGATGCAGCTACTACTAGAGTTAGACGCAGTGGGTCAGGGGACACAGGTCCCACTTTTATGTCCACTCATCCCTTGGTGTCACTGACTATTGATCTGAGACAGCTGTTGGGAGAGAGAAAGGGTCTGAGAAATCCAATTTCAGTAGGAAGACAGAGATGCTCTGAGAGCAAGCAGGAAAGAGAAGGGCGTCCTCCAAATTCACTGAAGGGGCTCGGGAGATGGGTCAGTTGGCGTCCATCGTGTTTGCTGGCCAGCCTGGGAACCTGAGTTTGATGCTTAGATCCCACATCAAAGAAGTCAGCCTTGGTGATTTGTGGTTGGACCCCAGTGCCGGGGAGGCAGAGACTCTGGGGTCACCATGCAGCCAGTTCCACTTCCTGAGCTCAAGGCCAGTGAGAAAGTGTCTATCAAGAAACATGGTGGATGGCCGGAAGAATGACAACCAAGGTTGACCTCTGGCTTCTACTCATGTGTGTACTCACACATGCACACACACACACACACACACACACACACAGAGAGAGAGAGAGAGAGAGAGAGAGACAGAGACAGAGACAGAGACAGAGAGAGGTTGTGGTAGGCACAAAACAAAAATAAAACTGTAATCATTACAAATGAAATATTGCCTATTTTCTGTAGAGCCCTGCCCAACTTTCCACCCCAAAGACACAGGTCTAGACAGTATCATCGACACTTTAATCTCACCGTTGCATACATTACTTTTCAATGACTGAAGAAAGCAGAAAAGTTGCCAAATTCAATTTATGAAACTTTATTAGCTATGAAAATAAAACCAGAGGGGATGCTGGGGCGGGGATGTTCAGGAGGAGGCTACCCGCAGGTGTGGTGAGCCACGCCTGCAATCCCAACACTCTGGAGGCAGGAGCTGGGAGCTTTCAAGTTCCAGACCAGCAAAACCTTGTCTCCAACAATGAAACAAATAAATGAAAGAGAAGGTCGTAACATACTAACCACATCTTATTAGTTAATGTAGTGGGGCCCCTCCCAAGTCACACAAGGATACATTGTTTCTGCTGTGTACCTTCGGTCCCTACGTCCCAAGTATACTGCAGTTAAGTCAAGTTGTCCTTTCACGCTTGAACCTTAATCTCAAGACCTATGAATGCTGTCTGATAGCATTCGTCAGAATAAATGAGAATGAGCATTCTCAGTTGATGGATGTGAAAGTGTGATGATGATGACAGGAGGTAAAAAGAAAGGCTTCAGACTGGTTTACTTTTGCCTTTTAAAAGCCTTCTGTGTCCGTGTAAATACATAGGGCTGTGTGCGCGTGACTGCACAGGCACGCACGGGCCACAGTGCACGTGTTGGGTTCTCAGGGCAACTTTCAGGACTTGGTTGTCTCCTTCCACCACGTAGGTCCCAGGAATTGAACCCAGTGGGAAGCACCCTTACCCACTAGAGGATCCTTCCATGCTGGATTCACGGAGACTTGTCAGAAAGCCACAGTAAGTTATGAAGAGAAAGAAAAAGAGAAAGAGAAAGAGCAGTCACTGCTTCTGTTTTGTTACCTGAGGGATTTTTCTCAATCCAGTTAAGCAGGGCTGTGATCAGCACTGCTTCAAAACAAGGGGACCTTTTTTACATCGTCTCTATCCAGCTGACACTGAGCCTTCTTCTTCCTCCCTCCCTCCCCTTCCCTCCTTCCTCCCACACTTCCCTCTGCATTCTGAGCCTGTATTGCAGGCCCATGTCTCCCCACATCTCCTCCTGTCCTTCCCTTTGCTTCCATAGGTGCTGGAATGTGACAGCCACACTTCCTAAGTTCCATGTCCGTGGTGCTGCCGCCACTCCCCCACCCCCCACCCCCCACAGGCTGGATTTCACCACAGGTCTGCAGCACACAGTCTCTTCCACTAGCTCCTTTCTCACATTCCCTCTGTACAGTCCATGCAAAGTAAGAGCTGCTGCCGTCCTCTGTGTCTGTTTATCACATTATCAGTACCTGCAGGTGTGCGTGCACATACGTATACATACATCTGTATTTTTACTTTGTTTCTTTTTCTATTTTATGACAATAATGGCCATTTATTCCTTCTGTTTAGTATTTATTTCCTCTGTGTGTGTGTGTGTGTGTGTGCTCATGTATGTACATATGCCATGGTGCATGTGTAGATGTCCCAGGACAACTGAGGGAAGTCTGGTCTCTCCTTCCAGCAGGTGGGACATAAGCTTGGTGACAAGCACTAAGCCACCAGGCTTTTCAGCCGGTGCCTGCCCCCAGAGTGCTCTGGACCAGAGTGTGTCGAGTGAGAGGCAGAGCAGATATTGTTGCGGTTACCACGTTATTGAAGCATCAAAGGATTAAAATCATTCCAGATGTCCAACTAGAGGGAATGGCTTAATTAGTAAAATTCTGTGGAACAACAACAACAAAAATAAAATAAGGGAAAAAGCAAAGAAAACACGCGTTGAGGGATCCTTCCATAAGACTTCATAAAGTATGTATTTTATAACAAACACAAAGACAAAATGACATAAAAGAGTTGTTTTTGAGTGGTTGGATGATAAAGGATTTGGATGTGAGAACTGCTCTTAACTGTCAGCTTGACTCTAGATCACGAGGGCGATAGATCTCTAGGCATCCTATGGGGAGTTACCTTGAGTTTCACAGTGATGTAGGATACTCATTTTAATTGTGGGTGGGACCATTCCCTGGATTGGAGTCACGGACTGCACAGATGGAGAGGGGAGCAGAGCACAGCAGGCCCTCTCCCTGCTCTGTGTAGGACTAAGCACCTGAAACAGTAAGCCTCAATCAAAGCTATCATTTATGAGAGGCCCTTGGTCATGGTGTCTCTTCACGGCATAGAGCGATGCCTAACCCAGGATCAATAAAGTTTGTTTGTTGTACAAAATGCAGAAATAAATTAAAGGCGAAAAACAAGAAATTGTTTCTTCCCTGTTGATGAGATAAAATACTCTGACAAAGGCAACTTATGAGAGGGTTTGTTCTGGCTCAAGTGCCCCTTAGAGGAGAAGTCAAGGCAGTTAGTCCCTTGTCACCCTGGCAGAAGGTGTGGCAGCGTGCAGGAAGGTGCTGGAGAAGCAGCTGAGAACGCAATATCCAGATTCACCGACAGAAGGGTAAAGAAACACTGGGCCTGGCATGAACTTTCGAAACCTCAAAGTCCACCCCCAGTGACACACCTCCTAATCCTTCTAATCCTTTCAAAAGTTCCCCTTCCCGGTGACTTAGTATTCAAACAGATGAACCTGTGGGGGCCACTCTTATTCAGTCACCACAGATCTGAAAAGACTGTTTTTTTAAATAAAGAGAAACACATTTTTGTCCTCCTCCTTCTTGTCCCTTCCCCAGTCCGTTGGCCGCAGATGGCACAGTCCACAGAGATCCCAGGATTGCAGGCTGTTCTGGATAATTACAAGCCACCACTATAAATTGCCCCTTTGTCCAGAGTCCTCAAAAATGTAAGCAGGGCGAGATGGCTGCACGGGTCAGCAAACAGGAAAAGTACAAGAAAGGCCAGCGCTTCATCCCCTCAAGCTTGCCCAAGTATATAAATCTTCTCACATCCCTTAACTTAGCTCCAATTCCTCCTGAACAGGCTGTGACATAAGGTGGTAGCATCCCCTCCCCCAAGGGAAGGGTTAAACTCCGAGAGAAGAAGGACGGATTTAAAAAGGAAGAAAAATTATCATCAATATGTCATAAAATATACATGCTATTTCTAATTTATTCCTGTCCATTTGAGGCAACATATCTAATGTGCTACAAATATTCCTGGAATGCGGTATCACCCTTCCCTATAATAATGTGTGTCTGTGAGTCTCATTTGCACTCTCTGTGAATTACTGTTTTATTTAATGAAAAAAAGATAAATTGTCCTTGATTTGTATTTATTAATTTCTATGAATTTGGTATCTGACATTTATGAAAGCTTAGCCACATAATTTCTCCTTTCTTTAATTTACAACCAGAGGACTGTTTAAATATAATTTTAAACGATGCATGAAATGCTTTCTGACATATTTGTTTTCCCAATTTCCAACATGCATATTTGCTGTTTCTACGTGGTGAGCAAACACTGTCTCAAAATCGTGCAGGAAGAAAAATGGTACCTGCTTAGGATGCCTTTATTAAGTCTCGGCTGTGGTGCTTGGTGGCAGCTGAGCTCCCTGGAGGTTCGTGGGTTTCCTTGCAAGTGTAAGTTGCTTGTTGCCAATTCAGTCTGAGGCAGGAGATGCTGTAGGTATAGCAATCTTCAGTTCGGGGCAGAACCCCAGAACAAAACCTAAATATAGACATGATTCTGGCAGCATGTTGAGGGAACGGAAGTTAAATGAAAGGTGAAATACATTTCTTCACGGCAATTATTGTTTCTATGCTTATTCGGGACCGAGAAGCTTTCAAAATTAAGTAGATGGCTTTCTTCATTAGTTGGCTTCTTGAAAACGGCTCTGTTTCCCCTATTCTGAGTTATGGTCCTATTAGTTAGTAACAACTTTGAAAAATCACATAGCCATGATTCGGATTATCAAGTTAGCATCCATTTTCAATTTTTAAAGCAAACATGAAATTTGTGGGTGTACATTGTTTCAAAATATGTATCAAATAGATACTATGCTTCATTTGTGTGTGTGTGTGTGTGCACTTGTGTGTGATCTTGCATGTATGGCAGTTCACATGTGTGTGTTGATGCATGCATGTGTGTGGGTGTGCACATACACATGTGTGTGCCTGCATGTGAAGGCCAGAGGACAACCTTGGGTGCCTATTACTCAGACACAGCCTTTCCTTTCTTTTCCTTTCCTTTTATTTTATTTTGAGACAAGGTCTTTTATTGGCCTTGGGGTCTTCACCTCGACTGCAGTGGCCAGCCAGCAGTCTCTAGGAATTCACATGCCTCCATTTCCTAGTCCTGGAATTTCAAGTACCTAGCAGCACCATATCCGGTTTGTTTTCTTTTTCTTTTCTTCTTTCTCTTTTCATAGTTTCAGGGGAATTGAGTTTGGGTGTTCACAGGCAGGTACTTTATGAACTAAGCAGTCTCACCAGACATATTTTTGCCTCATTTAAAACCAGAACTTATGGAAAGACAATAATGCTCAGCTCTCTCATGAGGGATCCATGAATAAAGCAAGCCGGGCACAAGCGCCACCCTCTCTTTAGACTTCTCTCTTTGAAACAGATGTTCCCTGCGACCAAATAACTCCGCCCTCTGATCAGAAAGTAAAGGCTTGCTGTGGATTTATGATAGATGTCTGTGTCTAGGCAGACGGGCTCTTACAGACTCGCCTTTACCCAGAAATTTGACTGGTAATTCTCATTTTAGATAGTTCTATGGACTATCTAAAATGTTTCACCCAAACATGATTTTATTATTTTTAAGACTAATTTCCTTCACAGCTGGGTATTTCAGATGAACGCCTCGTGATACTAAGGTGCTCGCCCTTTAAGTGGATGACGGACTTGCTGATGTCAGCAGCTGGGAACGAAGGCCTACGCTACCAGCTGACAGGACACTAATTACTAGTTATGTGGCTGTTGCCTGCCTAAGGAGCTTGTCACTGAGTTATGATTGAGCAGAGCTGCAGAGTATGGGGCTGAGATGAGGAGAGACATCAACTATGAAAATGCCACAAGAGTTCTCAGGTTGACCCACCTGACAGAGATCTGTCTAAATAGGAAGCATCTATTTTAATACTAAACCACACACATATGAGCCCAGGCGGCCAGGGAGAATTTATAGGAGGCCGTGGAAGGATCACCAGTTCAGCTGACAGCAGGTGCAAACTAAGCATGTTCTCAGGCTTTAATCAATAGGCAGGGACAAGTCCTCAGCAGACAGGACATCTCCTCATAGGAGGGGGTCAAAATGGTCTCCACAAGCCAAGTACTTACTCTGTCACTTGCAGAAGACATTTACTAAATTGTCACCAAGACAGTAACGGAGCTGACATGTTGTCCCGAGGACTTGGGGCGCTGGCCTTGGTTTTCCCAATCAGGGTCTGAGGAAAACAAACCCACAGAGAAGGGTTTGAGAGGTGATGTGAGGGGGCTGCTGAGGGAAGTAGATTCCAGACACAAGTGGGGAGGTATCGGCATCTGTGCATGGGGAGCTTCTGTGTAGCTGAAGGCTTGGGCTGCTATACTCCGACCAGACCCTTGGGCATACGAACCTGTTGCTGGCCCTGGAGACAGTCCAGTCACCGAGATCGCTTACCATGTGTGAGGCCCTGGTTCTAGTCCCAGTACTAAGGGGAAAACAAAAATACAAGGCCCGTTCTAGGTATGCTGGATAGTGTCGGACCAACTCACCCCTGCAACCCGCCACACAATGTTTGCAAAGCAAGTTTTTCCCCCGAGATTAAAGCAATCTAGGAGGGTGGCAGCTCAGCTGGTAAAGTGCTTATTATGCAAGCCTGAGGACCTGAGTTCAGACTGTCAGCATCCACAAAAAACCAGGCCACAGTAGCACAGGTCTGTAATCTCGGCCCTAGGAAGGCAGAGACAAGATGATTCCTGGAGCTCACTGGCTGTGAGCTAGTTCGATCAGTGAGAGACTCTGTCTCAAAAAAATAAGGTTAAGAAATGATTAAGGAAGACAGCTAGGGTTGATCAGTGGCCTCTACACAGATGAACAAACATATTCACACACATGAACACAAACAAACACGCATGCATACCTATGTACATGAGCACACACATTCATACCTACACACATGAACACATACACACACAACATAACAATATTTGATGATTTTGTTAAATTCGAGAAGAAATAGACCTCTGCGAGCCATCTTTCCCCACAGGGTTACCGTGATCTACACAATGGCACTGAAATATTTTCGGGAGGGTAAAGACAGGCACCTGCATGTGGACTCTGGGTTCGTCACCTCCGCAGGGCTGCTTCCTCCAGCTCTCTGTGCAACACATCACAGAGCTGCCGCCGCCGCCGAGCCTCTGACTTGTGAAGTCCCACCGAGAAGCCTGCCTGGCAGGCTGTGAATGAGTCATGTGCTCTCTCGCTCTTCAGCCTTGGCATCATCCAGCTCTCCATGAGCGAGACCCAGCAGAGGAGGAAAAGATGTTTTGCAAACACTCGCTTGTGTTGAAACACGGTTTATCCTTGCTGATCTATCGGCAGAACAATGAACGGGCCCTGCGAGTCACTGAGGGTAACTGAGAGATAGCTACAGATTTATTCCACACACCCACTCTTGAGCAAAGCGAAAATCCTAGTCTAGGCCACAGTGGGAGGGCAAAGCGGGGAGGCTATGAGGCTGAAAGACTGGAGCTGCGTATAGCACTAAGCTTGCCTACCAAGCAGCCGTGAGACCATGAGCGACATATGTATTGTGTGCAGTTCAGATTTCTCTTGTACAAGAGCTTCCTACCCGTTCTAACTGTGGTGAGCATTAAAGCTCGTATCTATGAAGCGCCTAGCTCCATGCCAAACATCTCCATATGCAATTGCTACTTGTCCTCTCCCCAACCCAATTTTGGGCTCTGATCCTAGCAGACTTTCGAGACAATGTCAGAGACTTAGAGATGAGGCAGAATGGTTGTGAGGACTCCTGTGGGAAATGGGGATCTAGATAGCAAAAAGAGGGCGGCCAGTGGGATGCACTGTAAGTTAGAAACCAGGGTGGGTGATGGTGCTCAAGCCGGAAGTAAAGGGTGTGATGGAGTGGAAGGGTGGGTGGTCCTATCTAAGGGAGCCAGTGTGTGTGTTTACACACATTCCTGAGGCTCATCAAAGGTCCCTACAGGAACACATGAACTGCCAGGGAGTTTAGTCTGCAATGTGGCTTTGCCTTCTACTGTTCTAGACTGGCAGATCTCTCAAATCCCGTGTGCAGACTGACATGTCCCCAAAGCCCACGCAGGGCGATGGCAGGCACACTGAAGAAAATGGAGATATCCGGAACTTAGTGGTTTCTATGAAGAAGCTGCTCTCCTGGAAGTGCGATAAGACAGTAGAAACTTCAAAGGCAAAGGTCGTGATGCCAAGATGTCTGCAGATCGCAAGAGAAATCAGCACTTGGATCTCTTTGGGGTGGCGCTTGATGTGTAGGGCCTCTTCTGCACAGTCCTGCGTCTGTCCTGTGTATACAGGGAGTGTCTGCAATGGCACTGTTAGACTCACGTTAAACCTGAAGAGTCTAAGCTAGACCCCAGTGTACATGTGGAAATGCAAAACCTGTATAGCCTGTGCTCCACGAGGGACCAGTTTACAGTGTTGATGCAGGCCCACCATGGATGTTCCGGGAAGAAGGGTGGGATTCAGAATTGTTCCTCTAGCCAGGCCAAGTGGTACAGGTTGCCATCCTCAAAACTCAGGAAGTGAAGGAGGATGATCACAAGTCAGAGGCCCCCTGGGCTACATTATGCGCCTCTGCTTTGGAAACAAAATTGTTCCTCTCTTGAGATAACTTCAGAGAATGACTCGATGGAAGGGATGGCCTTCGAGGGGGTTCGGTTAGAGGAAAAGCACTGTCCCCAAGTCTCTGTGCAGCACCACCAAGGGCTGAGGCTGAGCATGGTCTCCTGTGACTTCTGGAGGGACTGCCTTGAAAGAGGACACCTAAGAATGTCCCTGCTTGCAATCCAGAGCTGCTTTTCCAATGGCCGTGTGGTCTTGCTCATGTGGGGTTTTTTTTTTTTTTTGTGGGGAGCTATTGAGCCTGTCTCTGCTTGGGTGGGTTTCTTGTCCATGTGATAGTACATGAAAGAAGAGCTAAGAGAGAGTTACCCTCACAACTGCAGTTAACAACCCCCTTCAAGTTGACAGTCATCTCTTAGGTATGCTAATGGCCTCCAGCAAGTTCTACACTGTCTTTGGAACCAGTTTGACTCATTAAGGGGTCTCTTTGCAAATCCTACTTGTAGAACATAGCGTCTGCAGCATACAATGAAGCATTTTGTACTTAAAGTTCACAAAGAAAGTCATTTAGAAAACTATTCTGTCCCGGGGCGGGGGGAGTGCACACAGACCACATTGGGCATTTGCAGACCAGAGAACTCTGGAGTCTGTTGTCTCCTACCTTATTTTTGAGCCAGGGTCTCTCTTGTTCTGTCTGCCACTGCTAAGCACACGTGATTCTCCAGTGTTTGTCTCCCGTTTCCTGTAGGAGTGCAGGGCTTGGATGTCAGATACAAGCTGCAATGCCTGGCTTTTTTTTTTTTTTTGACATGGGGGTGGGGGAATGGGGGGGACAGGTTTCAGGACAGGGTTTCTCTGTGTAGCCTTGGCTGTCTGAACTATTGCTTTGTAGACCAGGCTGGCCTCAAGCTCAGAGATTCAACTGCTCTTGCCTCCCAAGTGCTGGAATTAATGATGTGTTCTACCATGCCAGCCATGACACTTCCTTGGTGGTTTGATTTGTTTTGCTTTTTTTAAGGTAGAGTCTGGGTACCTAATTTAGGTCTTTAGGGAGTTGTAAAAAGTTCTCTTACACACTGAACCAATCTCATTGGTCTGGCAGGAGCTCTCAGGTTGAACGTTCATACTAAAGCAAACCACCACAATGATAACAATAAAGGCGGTGGTGGGAAGCTGAGGTGAAGGAGTCACTGGGTGTAACTGATCCCCAAATTCAGCCTGTTGTACATGATAAACATAAACAGTTTTTAGTATGCCAATCTCACTGGAGTAAAATGGTTTAATAAGGAGAAGAGTGTCTTTGCCTATGGCTGTCCTGAGAAAGGTCTTATTCATCCCTTGGCCAATTGCAATGTCCCATTTCTGCTCCCATTGCCTTTATTCTTGTCATACCAAATAACTCAATCACAGAACAATAGGAGTCGGCCTTAGAAGACTGGCGTTCAACACCAGGAGGGTCAGAGGTCAGGGGAGGCTCAGAAGTGTGGATCAGGGACTGTGACTATATATGTCTGGTGGTATGCCTAGAAAATCATGACAGGAGGGCATTTTCAAATGCAGCACAATCAAGAATGTCCTTACATGTTTGGTCCTAGAAGGCAGTCTTGGAATTCTGCTAAGTTTATCTGGATTCCAACTTGGGGGTGGAAGCAACAGATCAAGCCACTGTCAGACAGAGCCCTGCTAAGTAAGGTTATGTTCATGGATGCAGCCACAAAGATCTGAAACAATACGGCTTCTTGGAGAATCGAGGTTGTGTGTCAACATGGAATGTGCCTATCAATGGCATGGACCTGTCAGAGCACCTGCGAGCCAAGGGGTGCTGGAAAAGATGCTGATCTTAAAGGCCTCGGGAGAGGGAAAGATTTCCTTGAAATGGGATTAGAAGTATCACGGCAGAAGATGGAGCTCAGGGGAAGAGTGGGAGCCGAGAATGGTGGGAAGGAAGGATTCAGTTCTGAAGCGGAGGAACTCCTCGATGCACTGCTAATTAACATATCACAGAGATGATACTACATTTGGCTTGCTACTCTAGTCCCAACAGCCATATCAGGGAGCCAACCTAGGTGTCTGGTGACAGAGGAGCCGAGAGAGAAACTGACAAAGACCTGCATGGATGGTTTTCAGCCATTAGGAAGAACACAGTCACTGGGCATGGTGGTGCATGCCTTTAATCCTAGCACTCAGGAAGCAGAGACAGGCAGATTTTGGTGAGTTTGAGACCAGCCTGGTCTATAAAACAAGTCCAAAACAGCTAGGGCTCTGTTACACAGAGCAACCTTGTCTTGAAAAAAGAGAAGAGGAGGAGGAGGAGGAGGAGAAGAAGAAGGAGGAGCCAGTCATGGAGTTTGTAGGAAAATGGATGCAACCAGAGATTATCACATTAAGCAAACCAAGTCTGTTTCAGAAAGACACAGAGGCTGTGTTTTAATCATACATGGTTCCATACATAAAATCACGCATGTATATGTGACATGACGATAGCAGTAACTAGAGGAGTTGCTCAGGATCCACATGAAGACCAAGCTGCACATTTGCTACATATGTGCAGGGAGGCCTAGGTCCAGCCTGTGTATGTTCTGTGGTTGGTGGTTCAGTCTCTGAGAGCCCCAAGGGTCCAGGTTAGTTGATTCTGTTGGTCTTCCTGTGGAGTTCCTGTCCCCTTGGGGGCTTCAGTCTTTCCTCCTATTCTTCCATAAGAGTCCCCAACTCCATCCTCTGTTGGGCTGTGGGTGTCTGCTTCTGTCTGAGTCAGTTGGTGTGTGTGGGGAGTGCTTCCAAAAGCTGTTGCCTGTATGTGAGACATGTTCTTCTAGCTGGGCTGCCTTGTCTGGCCTTAGTGGGAGAGAAAGCACTTAGCCTGACAGAAACTTGAAGTGCCAAGGTCTGGAGGGTGGGATACCCAAGTGGGCCCCCCCAGAGAAGAAGAGGATGTGGGATGGGGGGGTAGGATTGTGGGAATAGGTGACTGGGAGGAGGGCAGTGATTGGGATGTAAAGTAAATAATTAAAAAATAATTAATTTAAAAAGGAAGAAAAGGAGGAGACAGGTATGTGGAGAATGTGTTAAATACCTAGTGTATAGCTGAATGAAAATCTTCTTAATTATACATACAGTGAATATATACAATGAAGGTTCAAAGGACAAAAGCATTGCTGGGAGGTCCAATCAACCTCCTTACACTGTGAGCGACCTTCGCCATCAATAAAACGACTAGGCTAGCTGTGTGAGACTCATCCCAGGTCTGACACTGCTCTTGTATGTATGCCTACACAATACAAGAGAGGTAACCCTTTCCACTGGAAAAAGAAAATTTCCAGCACTCTTAAAAGCATATCACAGTCCCTGGCCAGTGATTTCCCTCAGCAGACACGAAGCCACTGAGCAGTTCCTGCTTCTCCATCTGCAGTCATCGACTCAGAGAAGGCAGATGAGACAGTGTCTCGCCGTACACTGGCTTGTCCCTAGTCTACATATTTGGTTTCAGAAGACCAGAACCCTGTGCCCTAAAGACACTCAAGATAGGTATAAATGGAAAGCCACAAATCTGTTAGTCAGATGAGAACAGGGCTGCACACTAGAGCTAGAGACATCGAGTTCCCAGTGACCATTGGAGAAGCTGGGGTGGAGTGGATGCAGGGAACAGAGTCTAAGTGGGAATAAGGGGAGATACACTGGCAACAGTGGGAACGGGCGCTTCTTTCATTTTGTTATGAGGGGAAGCGGTAAATATAGTGTGTAAGATCAGGGGGATTTTTTTTTTACAAGTGGAAGAATAATACATATGTGTGTATTAACAATTGTCTTCTCAACTAAGAACTTAAAAAATAAATAAATAAAAAACTAAGTGATGGTGGTACATGACTTTGATCCTAGCACTTGGGAGGCAGAGGCAGGGAGATCTCTGAGTTCAAGGCCAGCCTGGTCTCCAGAGTGAGTTCTGGGACAGCCACCGATACACAAAGAAACCCTGCCTCAAATCAAAACAAAACAAAAACAAACAAAGACAGAAAATCACCTTGGACCAGCAGGCACAGCTAAGGTTTGTGTATGGCCCTGATGTAGCCAAGCTGGTGCCAGAGAAAAAGAGGCCAAGAAATCAAGTCTGATGCTAGGGAAGGGTTACCATGACAGATGAAGGACCAGAACAGAGAGGAGGCGGTAAGACTGTGTATAGGAGTGAACTTCAAGTCCTCTAAAGTTGTGCTGAGATGCCAAAGGGAAGGAACTGCAGAAGTAATAGGTCACAGGATGGAAGGGGACACCTCAGAGTAAAACTTAGGGGGACCTAAGTAATCCATATCAGGCAGGTCCCACAGTGCAGCATCTGTAGGGCACCTAGTCTACCTTCGGCTCCGAGTATTAGGGATGAGTGGCAAGTGGCTCATGCAAGAAGGCTACCCCGGGAAGGGGAAGGGGGCGTGTGTGAGCACAGAGCGGTCCAGCAGAGAGGGAGTCAAGGGCTAGAGAGGACTGCTGTTATCAGTCATCATCATCTCCTAACCCACACTTACCCTTTCAATTTAATACTGATGCTCCATTCAGTGGGAGGACCTTTGTAGTCTGACATTCAGTCAATCTGTGGACAGCAACTTTAAAGGATTAAATTAAATACGTACAGGCAGATACGAAAGCAGTTCTTATTTTAAATTGTTCCTGCATATTTAAAGACCATATTCATATATACACACATATATACACACATATACACCCATATGCACACACATACACACATATACATACACATATACACACACATACACACATACACATACAGATACACATACATATGCATATACATATATATATCTCAGATCTCAGAAGAAATTACGACACATGAGGGGTTGCTATCTTCTTCTTCTGCTCCTCCTCCTCCTCCTTCTCCTTCTTCTTCATGATGGCAAGAAAATTAAATAAAGAACTGCAAACACGGAGGCTGTGACTCTGCAGAGGTTTGGCAGCCTGGCCATTGTCCTGCTTGAGGACCTGAATTTACAGATGTCTCATTAACCACGTGGCATTTCCTCTGTGATCAGAACTCATTCTAGGATGACTTTATTGTTTTTATTTTTCTGTGAATCTCTCCTAATGTGTGAGTCATTCCTGGGAGCTGAGACACTGCACAGAACCAAGTGTTGTTGGTGTTCATGACCTGCTGTCTCGTGTCTATTGGGTAATTTCACTTAAGTAAGCTGTCTTGAAATTCTTATCAGGTAATAATCAGTTAACTTGCAGTTGTTCATCCATTATTTTTTAGCAGAAAAGATGTGGAGGTCAGATGTTAAGAAGACATGGTCCCTGTGCTCATTTTCAAAATGGAAAAAGGGTGATTTGGGAATAGAATCTGGAAAGAGGAGGCTTCCTGGGGCTTTGGAGAAGGTTCTGGAAGAGATGACTCAGTGGATGTTTGGAAAGTATGCACTTAGACAGGAGAGCAGCCATCACTGGAGCCTGCTGGGGACAAGCGCTGAGCCTACTGTAATTGCCTCTTTTGATAAAGTTACTAGACTAGTAGATGAAGGGAATGTGCGTTGGTGGCTTAAGTATCATTTTCGAGCCTTTTATTTTTCTTGTGTACTTGAGGGGAGATGAATAATGCAAGAGTGTGTAGTTTCTCAGATATTTCTTCCCCTCTCTTTTGGCACATGTGTGTACATGTGCATCTCAGGCGCACTTGTGTGTGTATACATATGGAGGTCAGAGACAACTTCAGATGTCAATCCTCAGTGGGTGGACATCCAGTTTTTGAGACAGTGCCTGACAAGTAGGCTTGGCTGGTCAGCAAACCGCAGATCTCTGCCTGTGCAGAGATGGGATGACTGCCTTTTGGATTTTCAAAACATAGGTCCTCCTGCTTAAAAGGCAACTACTATAACTGAGCAGTTTCCTCAGCTTTCTCCCTCTCTTTCCATCCCTCCTCCTCCCTTAAAAAATTCTTGTGTGTGCGTGTGTGTTCATGCATGTGCGCGTGCACTCGTACATGTGTATGTGGACATGCATGAACAGTTCTTGCTTAGTGTCTAGTGCAGAGGCTTTATGGGCCCCACAGGTCCTGATGGCCCCTCCACAGCACAGATGTCTTCTGAGGACAGAAGACATTGAACCTGGCAAAGTTGGGGCCTCTATCCATTCGTTGATGTCTGGGATCACACAAACATGGTTCATAACCTTGTTAGTTCTACACTGAGGAAGACTGGGGATGTGTTAGTTTACAGTTGTGACTGTGACAGGGCTACAACATCAGAACCGTAAACAAAGTAAACTTGCTTTGCTCTTACAGTTCTAGAGGTCAGAGGATCTGCCTGCATCTGCCTCCCGATCACTAGTGCACAAGTACGCCCAACTTAAATATAGACTTTTATTACTTTGAGAATTCATTTTGATCATAAAAAAAATAAGAATAGTTCTTGTTTTCATAAAGACTGCCAACTTCAGACCCATATAGTTTCTGGTTCTATAGACTATAGAAGAAAGACACACAACAAAATAATGTTATAGAGGGGAATCACCAAAAATATTGATTAGTAGATTGATATTCAGAAGAAAGCTTCTAGTAGTTTGAGTAATAGACTTGACTGTTTTCCCTCTAGCTTTAAGAGTAATTTGGGAGGAATAGAAAAATACTCTAAAATTTGGGTAAGGATTAATTTATATCCTTTGTTAAATGACACATAAACTCATTCTCAAATAGGGTATTGAATCATTAAAAATTGTATGAAAGTTTGTCTTAAAACAGGATAAGTATGTATAGGTAGATCTGTGGAGAAATGATTATGCTCCACGTAGTTAAAAAAAAAAAGAACACAGTTTAAAAAGAAAAGACTGGCGACAGGATTGATTAAGCAAAAATTTAAAATATCCGTACAGTACAGAATAACATCGCGATCATTAAAAGGTGAAAAAAATTTAAACCAAAAAAAAAATTCAATCGAACATGACAGAATATCACCTATAATGTGTAAAACTACAACAGCAACTAAAAAATCCTGGGTTCAGACTTCAGAAAGGAAACACAGAACAGAAAACGTAGATACAGTGGTCCTCAAAGGAGGAAGTACACACACGTCCACTGAGGGCCTTGAGGGGTCCAAGGGATGCCCTCTGACTGAGGTCCCCTCCACAGACAGATGGCTCCCAGCAAAGTTTTCCTCCAAGGGAGGAGGCCCCTCCCTGGGTCTGTGTACTTCTCTCACTCTGCCTGGTTTACCTTCTAATTGCATGCTGATTTCTCTTTCCGGACTGGAAACTTCTTGAGGGTTAGAGCCGCCATTTGCATCTTTACCTCTTCACTGTTTCTTAGTTACCAAGTAAGTGTCAGGCAGCCTCCATCAGCGAGGGCCATCGGGGAATTTGAGCAAATGAAGAATGAGGGGAGGAGATTCCACTCTCTATGTGTCCATGCTGGAGAGTAAGAGTAGACTTTTAGCTCCCAGAGAAACACCCTCAAACCCCTTATCTCCCTGGAGGGCGCGTGAAGAGGTCCCTGCTCACTCCATCACCTGCAAACCCTGATGCCTTGGGACCCCTGCGAACCCCACAGTTGCTCTCATTTTTGTAGGTGACACTCTGTTGAGAGCTCAGGGCATTGGGACCATCAGACATACCCAGGAGTCTTACCCACTTGGGTCCTACCGAAGGCTGCCTCTAATCTTTGATGGCCCGATCTGTTGAGAGGGTCTGTTGTCTTATGGTCTGTAGCTGGAGTCACCCCATGGGGAGTGAGGCAGGAAGCAGTCCAGGAAGGAAAAAAAAAACCTCCAGAACTCAGCACCTTGATTTCTCCCTGCTGGGCTGCCATGCATCTTCTCCAGCATCCTAGTAGAGTCTATGGTCACCTAGGTTTTATCTTCATAGCTTCATGCATAGTTTTCTCAGCCCCTTCCACCCCGCCTCACAGGAAACCCATCTCTCCTGCTTCTTATCACCTGACCTCACTGGATTATCTTGAAATGTTAGAGCAAGCCCCATTGACCCCAGGACGCTTGATTTCACATGGCTGCAAAACCAACATTGGACGAATGGCACTAAGTTCTGCTGCGGACTTAGGATGTAGCCTGGATGCTGTATACATGGCTGCAGTGGTCTCTCAGCTGTGGGGAGTAGGAAACACTTCAGTAAGTGGCTCCTCTGGAGCAGAGCGATCCCATGGCTGCCCCTCACCCCCACACACCCCATGCTTTCCAGACAATCTCCTTCCCAATGAAAGCCTTTCAGATGCATTTTTAGTTTTGGCCTTGTTGCTGTTGGTGTGTGTTTGTGATGCTCCAGTCACATCTGCTATTGTTCCAGTGTATGTGAAGGAGGCTAAATTTAAAAATAATACAGTAGGGTTTTTTGTTTGTTTGTTTTTTGTTTGTTTGTTTGTTTTTTTGTTTTTTTATTTTTTAATTTTTTAATTTTTTGGTCAGGGAAAATTTCAAAACAGTATTACATTCTAGATGTGGCGTGGTTATTACTGATTGCTTTAAGCCAGGTTTACAGTGGGAATGCAAAGTGAAACAAAATGACAAAAGGCGGCACGATGTAGTTTCGCAAGAAAATGATCTTCATGTATTTGAAGTTTTAGACAAGATGTAGGTGGACAGTGTGGCTGTAACTGTTAAGCTCTATTGCAGAATTCTACCGCTTTTCTAGTCTGCATCTCCAGATTCTTCCCCAGTCTTCCTCTGAACAACTCCCAAAGGCCTAGGAGCCACTTGGTCAGGATTAGTACAGAAACGACCATATTTTCCAGTATAAGTTGCCTTTATTAGTTATTTTTTTCATAGCTGTGACAAGATAGCACAAAGTGAATTGAGGGAGGATAGATTTGTTGTGAGCAATGGTATCAGAAGGTGCAGTTCCTGGAGGTGAGGGAGAGGCTAGCACGAGGCAGCAGCATCCACAGAGCCAGAGTGCAGGGCTGCAGCATCTCAGTTTTGAGTACCACGAAACAGAATGAGTAGCAGAAGCAGCAGGGGACTCTGCTCCAGTGACTAACTTCTTCCAGCTAGACTCTGCGTCTCAGAACAGTGCCACTGGCCAGGGACCAAGGGTTCAAAGACACGAAGCTAGGGAGACATTTCAGACTCACATCTGCATCATTCTTTGTGATGAAACTGGGGGCTGTGGAAAGTGGGATTTTCCCACGTCACAACCCGACTGAGGCATCTTAGGAGAAGAAGTCAACGAAGCAGAGGCTGTGTGAGGCCACGGGGTGGGGTGGTGAACCCAGGACAGCAGATGTGGAAGCAGACGTTATAAGCTATGGAAAAAGACGTGTTATGAGATCCAGAGATCCACAAGGAACTCCAGGAGCCTGAAGGAGGAGCAGAGTAGTGGAAGTTGAGGCGGGGTCAGAGAAGGACGGCCTCCCCGCCTCTCCTTCCTGCCCACCTGCTGCCTGCACACTGCTCCTGCCTATCCAGAGAATACAGACAGCAGTGCTTACCAAAGGAATGAAGTGAGGGGGACCATGGCTACTCGACTCCTGCAAAGGTGGCAGGGCTCTTTAGCTGCAGTGGAACTAATATTCTCCTGGACTCTGGTGACACTATAAATCAATACGAGTGTTTCAGAGAGCTCTATCATAACGTGAAGCATTTCAAATCAAATGTCACAACCTGTGACTCTGGGATCTCATTCCAAACTGTTCATCCTGAAGAAAGCTTATTAAAGGAAATTTCCAATACAGGCCATCCCAGGCTAAGCAAGGTGAGCTTAACTGTAAACATGCATGTAAAACTGTAAACATGCATGTCAAACAGACATGCATGTGGGAAGAAGCGAGGTCATCACATTAGTGAAAAGATACTGAGCAGAATGAAAATGTAGGTGATATTTTCCTAAATGATGTCTTTCGTGGCACTGGCACAGGTTTGTAAACAAATGTGTATATATATATATATATATACGTGTGTGTGTGTGTGTGTGTGTGTGTGTGTGTGTGTGTGTAACATGACAGGATTGAGCCCTATCCCTTTCCAGTTCATAGTCTCCCAATCCATCAATGGTTTTCTTGTGCTATAAGAATTCCATGTACATTCTTTCCCATTCACTTCTATGAGATCTGCTGCCAAAGGCTCCGATACAGTGACTTCTCAGCTTAAAGCAGAGGCACTCACATTCGAAAAACCATATGAAGAGCCTCCCATGGAAACCTAAGCTAAGGCAGGTGCTTCTTTATCTAGGCTGCTTTCTGTTGCTACCATGTAGTGATCTGCTTTTTAGGGTGTAGACCAATATATATATAATATATATATTATATATAATAGGATATAGACCACTATATGTAATGTATAACATATATGTATGTGTATACAGATAATACATCATTTACCTGCAATATGATGTATTATACATATTGCACAAGGTAATATATATATGTATATATACGTATATACATCATTTATGCACCTGTTTATTATATGTACACACACACACACACACACACACACACACACTGAATATTTGTGTCCTGACAAAGTCCATAGGCTGATACCCTGTGCAATGTCTTCAGGTTGTGAGGACTTTAAGTGACACTTTAGTTAGAATTAGTTGCTATCACAAAGCACACAGTGCACCCCCATCCCTACCCTCCCAGTTACCCAAGGACACAGCAAGTGGAGAGACATTTTGGATTTGCTAGCCTCCAGACCCATGAGAACAAGTTCCGATTACATACAAACCACCCAGCCTGGGACATTCTTCTTAAGCAGCCCACACTGAGAAAGATGATTGGTCTGAAATCATCATTTATGCACCTGCTTGCTGCCCTGAAACGTTTGCTTCATGAGAATGAGCAATGCCTGAAAACCGCATATCATCTAGACTAGCACCGAGGATGTACGGTGCTATCTGTACGAGGACATCCGAGCTGGTACGGATGAATATTCATTTAATAAATGAGATGAACAACGGAATGGTCTGGCTGGGTGTGGTAACCCGCACATGTGACCACAGCTCTTGAGAGGCAGAGACAGGAGGATGAGAAGTGAGTTTAGGGGCAGCCTAGGCTACATGAGACCTTGTCTCAAAACAATAAACAAAAAACAGAATTATTGGCAGGAGCAAAAGTGCAAAAAAGATCTTGGGCTAAAATTAATATGCAGGAATTTAACAGAATAACCTAAATGGTGAGTCGGTTTTGAACAGTCAATCATACAAGTGATACATCTAAAAATACATCTTACATCTAATACAATCATACATCTAAAAAGAATGTACTTGTAGGAGATTACTCTTAAAATGAAAAACTTGGAACTGTGATCGGCTATAAACTTGGTAAAAATTAGACTATGGAAAGGGTCAAAACAATCTTGCCGGTGGCTTCTAACCTTAAACAACTAAAAAAAAAAAAAAAATACTATTAAAAAAAAATGGAAAACTGTTTCCAGGCACTGGGGGAAGCAATCACTGAGAGAGGAGAAACACACCATGTGACCTCACAAGCACCCAGTGTGGTAGGTCCCACAGGGAAGAGGACAGAGACTAACAATCTCCCCACGTCACGGAAATGGACTTGAGCATTGAGGAAAGTCACAGGGGCAGCCAGCCCTCACAGCATAGTGACAGAGCTGCACTGACAGGAATCCCAGGGATCTTTGCAGCACACCCAATATGTGACTCAGAGGCTCAATGCTGACTGGCTCATCTGTGTGAGGACATCGCCCAGATTAAGGTAACAGCCACTCGGAGACAGTTCAGGCCACGATTTGTGCAGAGCTATGGGGGCTGGGGACAGTTTCTGTTCTGAGCAGGCAAGAGTGGGAATTCCTTCATAACACACTGAGTAGTGGCAGACAGAGTGCTGCTTCCTTAGGGGAGGAAACTAAGCCCCAGAGACTCCACTCATGTTTTAAAGCGATCTGAAAATACAACCCATCAAAAGTGTGAAACTAGCCAGGTGTAGAGATACACAACGTTCATCTCAGGAACTAGGAGGCAGAACCAGTAGATCTCTGTGAATTCAAGGCCACCCTAGTCTACATAGTAAGTTCCAGGATAGTTCAGGTATATATAGAGAACCTATGTTACACACACACACACACACACACACACACACACACATTACAGTGGTCTTGACATACTCAGAATCCAGTCTTCTGCAATGTTTAATTGTGTTTAACTCAATCATAAGAAATACAGGTACATATAATGTGTATATGTGTGTGTGTATGTGTGTGTGTGTGTGTGTATACTAAATAAACAGAGAAAACAAAGAAAAGAACCAAATTATTTTCACATAATTTAACTATGTCCTAGAATAAAACTTAGGAATATTTTAAATAATTCAAGACTATTCTACACCCAAGGTAAAAAATATCACAGTATCTACCAGCCTAGGCAGACACACAAAGACAAGGAAATAATTATCTAACATGAGCAAAACTCCAAAATTGTCGAGAGTCAGCCCAGAGAAGGAGGGCCGATGGAACCAGTACACACGTACCAAAGCTGCTCTTGTACACTATTTCTGATGCTCGAGTCAAACACAATTGGACATGGCAGAAGACTGGACTCTGAGCCCGCGAACCACTGTAAAGGGAGCACTTTAAATTGAAATGACTTGTTAAATAGTAAAAATGTGTTTCCCACCCTTCTAGACACTGGGAGGGCATCCAGGGGGGAGGCAATAGATTTCTCCTCCTCACAGATGAGACCATTTTACCTTAAACATGGCAAAAAGGCTCTCTCTTGGGCTTCCTTTAAAGGGTAACAATCCTGAAATTCATGAACAATCTGAGATGGGTCACTTCCAGTAGCCCTACCTGCTAATGCCATTGCACTGTTGAATAGGTTTCAACATATAGATTCTCAGGGATGCCACATCAGACCACAGCAACTATTGGTCATGAAGACACATCAGTGAAATCTACTGGACATGAAGAACACAGGGGGAAGACAGGACTAGGGCTGTGGTGCAGCAGAGTGGGTGTGGTGTTTGAACTTTCAAGCATCTAACCTAAGTATGTCTGGAGAGTAAGAGAAGGAGGAGAGGGGGAAGAGAGGGAAAGATATGTGAAAAAGCATTAATTAAAAGGTTTCCGAATTTGAAAGAAACTATAAATTCATATGCAAGCAACTCGGCAAAGCAACAGTAAGATGAAGAAGGAAACTTCACAGCCCAACTTCTTGAAGTTAATAACATACAGAACAGTTATGAGCTACAAAAGTGAAAACAGGAATCAATATAGGGAGACAAAATAAGAATAATTATAAACAGAGAGACAAATAAGAAACAATAAACAGAAAATCAAAATAAGAATCATATGGGAGTAATTCTAAGCCGGAGAGTTGCTACACATTCTGTTTGTTTTTTTTTTTTAAAAAAAAAATAGGTTAATTTAGATTTTTATACATTAAAAAGGCACATTTTGAAGCAAAGCAAAATAAAAACTTTGAAAATAAAGTGTATTTCATAGAGATAAGATTCAAATAGTTGAAAAATTAGCCACTAACAGACCTGTATCACTTTAAATGTTCCGGTAGAAAGAAAATGTCAGCTGGGAGGTGGTGGCGCACGCCTTTAATCCCAGCACTTGGGAGGCAGAGGCAGGCGGGATTTCTTCGTTCAAGGCCAGCCTGCTCTACAGAGTGAGTTCCAGGACAGCCAGGTCTCAAAAAAGAAAAAAAAAAAAATTACATTAGACAGAAATCTGGATTTATATTCAAAACACAGATAATACAAAAAAATTGTTAGGTACAAGAAACATCTTTTCATTTTAAAACTATTTCTAAGCTGGTAAAGCTAGCACACACTTGTAATACCAGCAGTTAGGAGACCAAGATAGATGGATCAGGGTTCAAGGTCAAGGTCAGCATGGAAGATTTATCAAGACTCTCTCTTTCTAAACACACACACACACACACACACACATTAAGGCCTAAAGAGGTGAAACAGAAGTTTATACTACATGAAACAATGCATTGTTGTTTGAACACTATTATATCCTGCAAATACTAAAAAAAAAAAAAAAAAAAAAAAAAAAAAAAAAAGACAACACAAAGATGTCTGTCAAATACACCAACCAAGAAGATAAGGTGAAAACACAGACTGTAATAAATCTGAAGAAGAAAATGAGAAAAAACAACAAGTAAAACAAACAGAAAACAACTACAGCGTGGCAGCTTTTATCAATTGCATTTATGATCACATTAAATATAAATGGTCTAATAACATCAGTTAAAGGTAAAGGTTTTCCAATTAAATTTTAAAGTCAAGACATGGGTTAACGCTATTACTCAAGTGTTCAAGGAGTTTTTCTGACAGACAGAAAGACTTGATTTGATCCCCAGGACTCATATTATGTCACTTTTATCATCTTTATTTTACATGTAAAGACAAAAAAAATGTTTAGGATTAAAATAATGAGAGGACAAATCAAAAGGAACCTCGAGTTGTTATATTAATATTAGACAAAGCTGATTTCTGGCCTAAGAATTTTTCTGGGCCTAGTAAAGTATGTTCCTTAGAGATAAGAGTTATTGAATTCAAAGGAGAGAACAATTTTAAGCATGAATGTATCTAATAAGAAATCTTTAAAATATAAAAAAATAAAATCCCATAGAATCAAAAGGGTAAACAAACACACACATATAATAATATGATTGTAAGTAACTCTTAAGAATGCACAGAATAAGTAGACAGAAAAATACAAGCAATGCTTTCTGACCACAGGGGAATTCCACAAGTCAAATCCTAAGTAAAACATTTCTGGTATTTGGTAACTAAGCAAATTAGCTAGCAAGAGCAACAACAACAACAACAACAACAACAAAAACAAAACATAAAAAGAGAAAATTAGAAAATAGTTTTACCTAACTGAAAAAAAAAAGATTTTTGGGAAAATGTAAATTAAATGCACAGTCTTTTCTATCAAAGGGTTAAAAGAGACAAAGAATATGCCACTTTTAATTGTAAAGACACCAACCAGCTTAAAAGTTACACTTTGCTTGTGGCTGTGCTTTTGAATTAGCCCAACTGTCTAAGAATGTAAGGTCAAACTGACCAGAGAGAAAGGCACAGACACCTTAGTCTTGGGAATAAAAACCCAGCAGGATCCCCAGTTGCTGTGCTTGCCCACTTGATTTGGCATGGCTGTACCCCATTCTTCAGAGGCCAAACTTTCTGCCTTCTCAAAATACATTAATTAGGTCATGATTTTAGAAAACGTTACTATTATTCTGTGTCTTTCTTTGTGTGTGAAGGAGGTTGAAAGGCCTCCACATGCATGCCATCACGTGTGTCATGTGAGAGCACGACAACTCATAAAGGGGGTCCTCTCCAAACAGATATCAACAAAGGTGTCAGTTGAGTGTGTGTAAGGATGACATGTTGGGGTTCTCTAGAGGAATTAACCATTATGCACCATCACAGAGAAGCCACACACATAATTTGTATGTGGGCCTTGAGAAATTGTCATGAAACCCCACACAAATTCTTCAAACTGCTCCTTTGACATCTCCACATGCCAAGGTCTTCCATGTTAAAGGCTGAACCCTGCAGACTGAGAGGCTGAGGTTCACAAGAACCCCTAAAACAGGAATTACTGGGGAAGGCACGGCTTTCATGAGAATGTCTGCTCTGGGCTCAGACATTTGAAGCTTGGTCTCTAATTGATTTTGCTGTTAGGGGAGGTTTAGGAGCATGGCTTTGTTGGAGGAAGTGTGTCACCAGGGGCAGGCTTTGAAAGTGGCCTCAGGGCCACTTCTGGTTCTTTCTCTCTGTCCCTGTGGTTCAAGATGTGAGCACTCAGCTTCCTGTCCTTATCACCGTGACTGTGCTTACTGTCGTGCTTTACTCTAATACCAAGTATTCCTGTCCCTCTGGAAGGATAGGCCTGGAGAAACTCCCTCTTCCTTAAGTTGCCTTTGACCAAGATGTTTTATCACAGTAACAGATGAGTAACTGTCAGGGGGAGAATGAGGAAGTTTCATCTGTCACAGAATGCTTGTTACAAACAACTCCAGGATTAAGTTTTAACTTCCTGGGCTGACTTCACGACAGAGGAAGAACACTGATCAACCAACACCTTGTGCTGGCCCTCACACACAGGAGGCAAACACTCCACCACTGAGCTGATCTCAGGCCCAGCCTTTATGCGCAACACTGTAGGGTAGATAATAGTAGGTGTTTATCCTGAGTGGGGGCTGGTTATCCTGACCATGCGACTATAAGTTCAACTCCTGTTTGCTTCTGAGCAGATAGAACACATTGCTTTTTCTGGCTCTAAAAAGCTATAGTCCAGACCCCAATTTTGTGAGTCCTACAAACAACCTTTTTCTCTGTGGGTCTGATGAAAATAAAGGGTGTGTTGTTCTTTTTCAAAGTCATTTCACTAAGAGTGAACAAATAGAAAAATGAACAGACAGGCATGGAGAGGAGTTGCCTCATGGAATTGTAAGCCCTGCAGTGGTACAATTTGTATACACAGCTGTTTTCCCCATGGTCATGGCAACCCTCATCTTGTCCTATCCAGATGACACACAAAATCCTGCAGGGGCAGACCTTTCCTGACCTCTCCACATTGTTATCTTTACTTTTTCTTGACCATAGGATTCTTTCCTTCTTGCCTTTCCCTTGTTGCCCAACCCAGTTAATTGGTGACTTCTCTAAGCTTAGAACCAAATCTCTCAATGTGTCTTCTAGTGACTCTGCATAAAATATTCCCCTCTAATGGTTACTCTTGACTCTCAACTTGACAGGATACAGGATTAGCTGAATGCCAGAGAACCTTGGACTGTGCACCCTTGAACCTTAAGCCCTTAAACTGTAAGGCCTTGAACTGTAAGCCTCCCTTCCTTAAGTTGATTTTGTCAGGTATCTCTGCCATAATAAAGAACAAAATAACTTCTTCACTCTCTCTCTATCACCCCATTGTAGTCTCCAAAGGCCTTCAACATGCTCTGAGTTTGTATAACTCTTTAATTTTTAAATTTAATATCTACTTATTTATATGAATAGTGTTTATGGTGTGTGTGTGTGTGTGTGGTGTGCAGAAGTCAGAAGATGGACCGTGTTGGTTTGTTTTTCATGCAACTTTGTTGAGAAGCTTCTTCGGATGAGCAGGAACCTAGAAAGGGAAAGTCGGTGCTAGGTGCTACAGCCCCGGCTGTGGAGCCAGGCTTCAGGTGCAGTGGGCACTCATCCCTGTCCTCACTACATCCAGTTTACAGCCTCCTCCTCAGATGCCACCTCAGTAACCATCCCTAAAGAATCTAGGAAATTAACTACATCCCTTCCCAGTTACTATGAGCAAGGGAGAGCTAAGAAACAGCCAAGTGGATCATTGAGGGTCCACATAAATTCTCTCTGTGCCCACCATATAGAAGCAAGTTCATGCCCTCTGTAATCATCAGGAACACTTACCACTGCCATGATGGTGATTCCTGAGCTTTCTAGGGATGTCAGGACACCACGGCTCCAGATGGTCTAGCAACAGTCATATCTTGTCATTTGATAGACTTTTGTTAAGTCCTCTAGCAAGACATGCGGTTGGGGGTGGGGACAGGACATTACAGTAGCATAGGACACCTGACCCTGAAGGTCACCTTTCTGGGTCACTGGGTCAGAGAGTAAGTACTGTTAACTCTGTCTCTGTCTTATACCTTGTCTCATCTAACAGCACTACAGAGAGGTGTCTCTTGAATCAATGCATCAACACCAGATTTTTAAATTTTTGGAGACAGGGTCCCTTTCTACATAGCCCTGGCTGTCCTAGAACTCTCTGTATAGACCAGGCTGGTTTCACACCCACAGAGATATGCCTTCCTCTGTCTCCCATGTACTGGAATTAAATATGAGCCCTGATTTTTTAAATTTTAATATACTATTTTGATTGATTTTCTGAGGATTTATGCAATGTACTCTATTCATATTTATTCCCTTTTCCCACAATCCTTCCTATATCTCCCACCTCTTTCCTACCTTCAATTCACATCCTCTTCTTTCTAAGGAGAACATCACGGAGGAGGAACTAGAAAGATTGCTTAAACCAGAGGACCAGGACACATGCACTAAGAAAGTGTGTTTTAACATTTTTCAGTGTTGTCTGAACTGGCATCTGTGCTGTAAAATTAGAGAGCTGTTCTGGTGCTGAGTGAGGCTCCACAACAACGATTGTGTAACAAGATGGCCACAAACCTCATACTCTACCTCTTGGACACAAACCCATACTCTACTTCTTGTGCTGGGAATGGACCACTGACTAAATGTTATATGGTTTGAGATGTTATGTCTGAGTAAGCCATCGGTTTGGCCCAACTGAGACTCTCTGTGAAGAATATTGAGTCCAACTACCAAAGAGACCTCATGCTAGGGATGGCAGATAGCTGACTATTCCAGAATAGGGAAGTCCCAAGGTCACCAAGTAGCCAGCTATTGTCACTGATAAAATGTGCCATACTAGGGGTCAGCGTATGCTTTGCCACTGACAGGCTGCACGACCAAAGCTAGACTGATCTTGAGAAACAGTGTGGGGTTCTTTGGGCCCCCATACCTGCTATGATTCCCTGATAGTAGTTCCAGATTAATGTATTGTTCAGTCACTTTATAATAACCAGTCCCTCAACCTCTGTCCTCTACCATCACCATGGGAAAATGCAAGAATTTGCCCTTTGCTTAGCATTTCCTGGCACTTTTTCTAGGCTCCTAAGACTGATTCTGCTCCCGGAGGTCCTTGCTAGAGCACTAAATAAGGAGAAAAGTCTCATAAGGTAAGAAATTCTTGTTCATCCTGTCCTTCACTTGACTTGACTGGTCAGTCTCTTTCACCATCTAATCTTGGAGATCTCTCCTAGTGTCTGTTGGTAGTTAGTTTAGAGCTAACTTTTGTACTTGATAGATTGTTCAGCATTTTATATCTGCCTTCCTTTCTCAAGACAATATATAGCATCCAGATTTTGTTAGCAGGCATCATTAGTTTTGAGCCTGGCAACCATAGTGTGGAAGTGGGGTCGGTCTGATAGGGATGTTTGTTGTTCTTGGGGAGAAGGCCTCATGGGGAAAGAGCTGGCTCCCAGTAGATATGTGGATATTCCATGGTTGCATTATAAATTGTCACAGTCTTGACTTTAAATCGTACCCTTCACAATCTCAGTTTCTGTGGTCCAGGAGTCAGGGCAGAGCGTAGCTGGATCCTCTCCTGAGAGCCTCAGAAAGCTGTAATTTAGATGTCATCCAACTACATTCCTTTCTGGAGCTTTGAATCTTCTAGACACGTATGACGGTGATGAATTCAGCTCCTTGAGGCTATAGGACTAAGGTTCGTCCCCATGCTTTGGCTGGCTGTTGTTCAGAGGTTGTTCTCAGTCCCCAGAGGCCCCTCAGTCCCCTTCATGTGGACTTCCCCCAGACCCACGTCAAGCTTAGCAGCAGCCTTCCTCGAGGCCATTTGGGGAGCTCTCTGACCCCAAGGAGCAGCTGGACTAGTCTCTGAAAGATTTTCATTTAATGAAGTCAGGCCTAGGCAAGATAATCTCCCCCTTGATTAACTCAGAGTCAACTGGTTTGGGAAGTTAATTATATCTGCAACATCCCTTCACCTTGCCTGTGTTCTATTGGCTAGAAGCAAGTCACAAGTTCTGGCTGCACTTGAGAGTGGGTGTCTACCAGAGCATGATTCAGCAGGGTCACCACTGGGTGTGTCTACACCCTGGGGATGGGCAGACTCCTACAGGAGCATAATAAATCCAGGGGACAGCTGGGGCCACCAGTCTGTTAGGCACCCTGCTGTTCATTCACACAGTATATTTTCATGAGCACCACATCGCGTCATCCACGCCATAATTCACAAACTTGGTATGTTCCTCCATTGGTATCTGTCTACCCATCTTTCCTAACCTCTGTCCTTAGAGCCTCAAGTTCTCTCTTCTCTCACTCCATGAAGCCTGCCCCGTATCAAGTTCCCTCTTGTGTGGTAACTAAGCTCAGATGACTTCTCTTTGCTGGTGCTCTAGCATGCCCAGAATAATCAAAGTAGGATGCACACAGATCCAACTAGCACGACTCTGAGCTCAAGAGAGAATATGAGTTCAGTGGAGGCAGGGAAAATACCTGTCTTTGCCATTTTCTACTGTCAGACGCAATGCTTTCTGTATGACCTGGATACTCTAAATATTTCAGTGAATGAATGTGTGAGTGAATTAATAAATGGCTATAGTAATGCTAGCCATCGAAGACTCTATCCCCTGAGCCAGATCTAAGGGTGGTATACTAAACAAAGCTAATCAGCAGAGTATCTTCTCTCTGTCTCTCTCTGTCTCTTTGCCCCTGTCTCTGTCTGTCTCTCATCATTTTGATTAGAAACACACAGACAGTTGGGCTAGCTAGTTATGCTCCGGGAGGTAGCTGAGCTTGAATTGCCACATTTTCCAGAATGTTCTCTGCCATGTAGACCAGGAAAAGGAGCACACCAGTCTGCAGCATGAGGAAAATGTCCCCAGTGCGTCAAGAAATGGAGAGCCGGCAGATGGAGCAGGTACGCACTTCAAAGTCCACAGACACATTTATTTCTCCTTGGACCTCGTCCATAATTCTCAAGAGCTTGCACAGGGTCCTGTCTAGGGATTTCTCTCTTGATCTCAGAGTAGTTACCACAAAAGAGGGAAGTTGATATGGGGGGCAGGCCTCATGGAGTGAGCGGAGAGAGAACTTGAGGCTCTAAGGACAGAGGTTAGGAAAGAAACAAGCACATTCCAAACCAGAAAGGAAGCAGTAGGCTGACTCTGTCCGCAGGTGACCTGAGCAACCGTGGCTCCGCCCGGAGCCCTTCTCATCTGTGAACCTGCTCGAGCTCAAGTTAATAAAACTGTAGGATAGCAGATCGATGTGTGAAACTGGTTACACCACTAGAGACAATTAGCTATCCAAAGAGGAAATTAAGAAAAAAATCCAATAATAATAATAATAATAATGAGTAAATGGGGGAGGGAAGTAAAAAGTTCTATCCAAAAAAGAGTAGTAGTTTTGGGGGCTGGAAGCATTAATATTATTCCAGCGTCATGGCTCAGCCTGGCCTGTCCTCTCCCGTGGTCTCAGAAAAATCCAGCGCTGTTTTCCTCCCTGAAGACTCCTAAAGCAGAGACAGGATGCCGAGGATCACGCTGCACACCCTTTCGTTTATGAAGCGGGTGAGCAGATGTCTCGTCATGACTGTAGGTGAAGCAGATAGCTCAGTAAGTAAGCTCCAGGGCTTAGCGGGGACACATGAAAGGGGCAGGGAGAGGGATTTCATTTCTCCCAGGTGAGAAAGAGGTGGAGAAACATGTATTTAGTTAGACCTTTGTTGATCCAGCAGGTATTCATGAACGGGTGATAGAGAGAGAGAGACTCTGTAGGGATTGAGAGCCCAGTGAGGAGCAAGAAAAGGTGTCCTTCCTTCACCCAGTTAACGCTTTCCCTTGCTTTTACTCCGCCCCCCTCCCCTCCACCCCCCACCCCCCACCCCGCCCCCAACCCTGGCTATTCCTTTCTTTCTGTAAAGCTGTCAACTTGATACAGGCTAGGATCTCCTGGGAGGAAAGCGGCAGTAAGGGGTTGTTTACACTGGCTTGACTTGTGGGCATATCTATGGAGAACCAACCAAAGCTAAGACGCAGACCACTGTATATGGCACAGATCCGTGCATCCACACACACACACACACACACACACACACACACACACACACACACGAAACTATATGTGAGTTGCAAAATCAAGCTAAGTGCAAGCAAGTGAGGCCACACATTGATGCATTTCTTGCTGCCCTTGACTGTGGAAGTTACAGCACTGGCTGTCTGAAGTTCCCGCCCTGACTTCAAGCTGGGAACTGTATAATCAATTTAACCTCTTTCTGTTCTAAGTTGCTTTTTATAAGGACATTTTATCACAGCAACAGCAATGTGACTACAATGACCTTGCCTTTGTCTTCCTTTCCCTTCCCCATTCCTCTACTTCCCTCCCCTCCCCCTTCTCTCCGTCTCTGCCTAGGCTAGGGGTCAAACCTAGGGCCTTGCTCTGACACTAAGCCAGTGCTCGGTCACTGAGCTACAGTCCTCACAGTTAACTTTCTTAGGACCTGTGTGGACAATACCCAGCTTATTGCTACCTCTGCTGCATGGCCACTGAAGATCTGACCTCACTGAGTCTTGGGGAGGCACACAGGTAGTTCTTCCAGTTCTCCATGCTGTCTAACCAGATGCTGAGTGACTGTCAGAGCCAGGAGGGAGAAGCAATCCAATACCTCAGAAGCTCAGCCTTGGCTAGAAAAGGCAAGAGGAAGAAGAGGAAAGGGTCATTCCATAAGGGCTGAACCCACTGCAGCAGAGATGGCCCCGCCCCCGGCAGAGGTGGATCCGCCCCCGGCAGAGGTGGATCCGCCCCCGGCAGAGGTGGTATTACTGTGACCATCACATGTCACTCTTCTCACAGAGAAAGAGCTGCTTAACCAAGTTTCCTTTTGCATCAACGTTGGACATCAGAACAGTTGCCACAATTACATAAAAGCAAGTGATACTTTTGCCAATGCTCAGCAGAGCAATGGCGTGCTCATCCCATTATCATTAAGAAGAGGTTGGAAAAATAATCATAATTACTATTTCACATTATTGTGTAGAATTCTTGGTGAACTATAGTATGTATGCATGTCATAAAAATACTACTAACTTATTTTAAAAGACTATGTGTTCATCCCTCAACTAACAAGGACATGCGGAATTCCACCAGAGAAAAACAACAGTAGCCAAATAACAACGCCATGGGAAGATCACCTCACATAACAATCTGTTGTGAAAAAAAAAGTCTCAGACAAACCTTCAAACAGTAATAAAAGGTTACTCAAGGATCTAAAGAAAGGATGGCTACATGTAAGATGATGAGGGAGACGTGAAGAGGAAGAGAGGCCAGAACGGAATCTTCAGCAGGAGGCACAGACCTCATGAGAGACAAGGAAGGGGGAATAGAAGGTGGGAACAGTTTTAGTTAATTATTAGAAAGGAATATGCTGTGGGCAGGTTAAAAAAACAAAGCAGGACACCCAATGTCCTGTCATGGTCTCTGTGAGCACACACACTTCCAACGTTTTAATCTTCTGGTTATCTATCTATCTATCTATCATCTATCTATCTATCTATCATCTATCTATCTACTTTGAAGCCATATTCACATTCACACAAACCAGGGGGAATAGGGAGAATAAAAAGGAAGAGAAGGCCAGGCCTCATGGCCTTATTTAATTCGGGCATCTGGGAGGCTGACACAGGCAGATCTCTGTGAGTTTGAGGCCAGCTTGGTTTACAGAGCTAGTTGCAGGACAGCGAGGGGTATACAGTGAGACCCTGTACCAACAAATAGACGGGCAGACAGACAAACAGTAGAGAGGGTAAAGAAATTATGAATACAGGGAGCAAAATTTAGCACTGGAATTTCTACCAGCCAAGGCAAAAAGAGAAATGAGGTGTACTTACTGCCTCAAATCAAATACTGCTTCAAAGAATGTAGAGAAGTAGACAAATAGTTGTCACTAGGAGAGATGAACCTTGTGTGGCCTATGATCTAAGGGTGAGATACACAAGTGGGAGTGTGTGTGTGTTGGGGGGTGGGGGTGGGGAAGGGGTAGTATATGGGAGCATATGCCTGCCTGTGCATGCTCACAGAGGCCAGGGGAAGACATTAGGTGTCTCCACCTTGTTCTCTTGAGACAAAGTCTCATTGAACCTGAAACTATGCTAGTGGTCAATAATTAATCTTTGTACCCCAACCCCCAATAATGCTGGCACGTTTGCCCACTTCCAGCTTTCGAATGGGTACTAGGCCCAAATCAGGTCCATATACACAGGCAACAAGCACCCAAGTCACTTCTCCAGCCCTAGGAATGCTTGTATTTATGTATTTTATTTTGATTTTTCAAAATAGAGTTTTTCAGTGTAGTCCTAGCTGTCCTGGAACTCACCTTGGAGACAAGGCTGTCCTCAAACACAGAAATCTGCTTGCCCCTGTCTCTCTGCCTTTGCTAAGATTAAAGGAATGAGCTACCACACTCTGGCCCAGGAGCATTTTAAAATAAGGTGAATTTAATGCCACTGTGAAGTCACTCCCTTCTTAATTGATGCAATGACCATGTCTTTAGATTCTTGTCCACCACGGCTCTGCAAAAGTGGCTTGGGGGCAAAGGGCAACAGCCTCAGAAACGCTGTTCGAATCCCTGAGGAAACAGTCTCTGCTGTATGGGATGAGCCCCTCCCTACCTTGCTCCACACACCTCAGGTGTGTTTGCGTGCATACATGTCATCCTGTACTGTGTATTTCTCATCAAGCCTCATAAAGGCTATCACAGATAACTAAGGAGACTTGTGACATTTGAAAAGGACATGAACGGCCTTTGTTAATCCTCCATAAGCAAATGTCCCCTCCGCATAGAACATTTCCTGTCCTTTGTGTCTGAAAATGAAGAGAGAGCATCAGAATCTGATGGAGACTCAGATGGGTAGCTGCTGCTGACCCGGCTGATTCGGTAGCGACAGGGTCTGGGGTCGGCTCTTCAGTCTTCCAGCTTGCCTTAACCAAATTCGTCTCGGTTAAGTTATAAATCAGCCCAGATCATGGCTTCTCTGGGTCTCTCTAGTGTAATCCAAGCAGCCAATCCAAATTCTTAAAATATGCTGAACTATGTGGTCCTTGGGGGGTTAGGAGGAGGTGAGTTGCAAATTCCTTGTGTCAATTATGACCACGAGTAAGACAATGAAGTCTACAAGATGTGGGGCTGGGGACATGCACCTTAATAAAGGTCTGTAACCACAATGAAGCCCAGGAAGAATGCAAAAACCTGAGTGTTGTAACTCCAGCCCTAAGGAGGCAGAGACCACAGGATCCCAGCGGGTCCCTGGCAGCCAGCCTAGCTAAGTGGGTGAGTCTCAAGTCCCAGCGAGAAATCCTAACCCCCCAAACAAGAGGAACATCCCCCAGGAGCTGGCCTCTAGCCTTCATGCATGAATATATACCTGCACACACATATGTGCCCGTACATATAGAAGAACACACACACACACACACACACACACACACACACACACACACACACTGCTCGCACAGAAAATAAATACATTTAAAAGGAAAAAAGGTTTATTTTGTAAATTAAAAACATTTCAAAATAGGAATTGGTGATGATAAAAATACAGATGCAAGTTTGAAAGTCGGGGTGCAAGGTGGCCCCTAAAGTGACGCCATGCTTTGTGCCACTGCCAAAAGTCCTGAGCCCATAGAATCCAAAGCCCATTTTTCATATTACAGCCCTGGGAGTACAAAACAGCTAAGAATTTTACCCTCCGCATGGGAAAACATGCTGGAAATTGTATTTGCTCTGGGGACAGCTCAGAGTGAGTTCTGTGAGATTAAAGATCTCAGTGACAAGCTCAGGCAGTATCAGGACGAAAGATTTGCTCTGGTGTAGCCAGAGCAGGCTGCGAGGAAGGCCAGGTCTGCAGTGAGACCATCTCTGAGCTTCTGCAAACCTCATCTGTGATCCTCACTCACCTCCTGGCCGAGCTGGTTCACAGAGCTGGGCCTAGCTGAGGGGTTCCTGGGTTGTGGGAAATAAATACAGATTAGGACAGATCCCGGAAAACTTTAAAATGGAGGGCATTTAGGCAAATCTATCCCATCATTAAAACTCTCACAGGACACACATTTCAAGTGATCGGTGTAGAACTTTACCATATCATTTCTAAAAAAGTAGGCAAAAGTAAAGGTGAAGTTAGATGCTTGTCTCCGTACTCAGACTGAGGTTAAAATGAGAAGGGACAGTACTGGAATAACTGGTCCCAATGTCTTCACAGCATTCAAGTCTCTTTCCCATTCTCATTTCTCTCCTGCTGTATAGAATCTAGCTGGGCTGGAAAGAGGAAAAGCCATAGAATTCGGGCTCCTCTACCCATCTAATGCCCCCACCTAGTTGCCTAATCTAGCTGACACTTGATCCCTCCATTTTTTGAATAATGCTCCCACGGTGAAGCTAGCATGGAAGTGTGTGTGTGTATGTGTGTGTGTGTGGTTCAGTTTGGGTTTTGGGGTTTTGGGGTTTTTTACAAATAAAAAGTATTAGGCAGTGCATTAGTTTCAGCCCATTACTACAGTGTATCCACAGGGCAAAATTTGTCAGAGATGCTTAAGGAATTGGAGGAAACTTGAGAATTGTCACTAGATTCTCAAAACCTGTAATAGTTTTCCTCATGAAACGAACAGAAGTATGCTCATAAGTTGAAACCCTCTTCAGTTGCACTGAAGAGCAATTGACACAGCACCTTTAGATCCTGTGCAAAAGTGAGAATCTCAGAAATATACTTAGGGTATAGTTACTTTTCTATAAAACTCAGGGAAACATGTCCGATACACAGATTAGTACCATGTATTCACATGTAAAGTTTTAAGTAAAAAAAAAATGGAGAGATAAACCAGTGTTATAAAATCAGTCTTTTAATTTCTCATTTTTAATTCTGAAAATATTTTAATTCTCAAAAAATATATTAATTCTCAAAAAATTGATTGATATCTTTTTGATGTTCATTTAAGGAGTTGAAGAATTGCTGAGTGACAATAAAAACAGTTACTTAAAATCTACATATTCACACACATAACCTCTGTGTTTGTGTGTGTTCCTGAAAACATAGGAGAAAAGAATTAAAGTTGGGCATGGTGGCATTCACCTGTAATCCCAGGCTTTGGGAGGCTGAAGAAGGCTGATCTAGACTGTAGATTGAGACCCCTTCTCGAACATGACAGGTTTTTTCACTAATCTTTATCATCATCATTGTTGTTGTGTGTGTGTGTGGTGGAGGGTGTTGGAGGACAACCTCGTAACAGTCTGTTTTCCCCTTCCACCTGTACATAGGCTCCAGAAACGGAACCTACGTTGTCCAGTTTGCTCAGCAAGCATCTTTACCCATGGGCCATTTCCTCTGCCCTCAGAAGATATATAATTTTTTTAATTCTTCATGACTACAGAATCAAAATTTAGTTTTTCGTTTGTGTGCATGTGTGTGCACTGTGCATGTGTGTGCACTGTGCATGTGTGTGCACTGTGTGCATGGAGGGGCTCTCAGTGGTCAGAAGGCATTGGATTGCTACGAGATGGAGTTTCAGGCAGTTGTAAGCCACCTGATGTGAATGAGTTCTAGGAAAGTACCCAGGTCCTCTTCAAGAGTAGTAAATGCTCTTAACTGTTGGGCCACACCTCCTACTCCTAAGCATCAGTTCTTCCAATCTGTGACTTGGCCAGGTCTTCCTGTGACAAGCCTTCATAGTATTCTGTGTATCTCTTTCTCCGATAGCCATCACACATGTGAATGCCCCAGTTCTGTCTTCCCAATAGAGTCTATGCTATGGCAGAGAAATGCCCAGATCCATTTGGCTTGCTGCTTACTTAATAGTACCTAGCCCAGTGTGTGATGGACGGGCAGCAATAAGTGTTGATTGAATGAATGAATGGACCCATGGCAAACCTGTTGTGTCTGTGCCAGAGGGTTATGAATATAAGATTACAAAATAAATTTGCCAGCTATGTTTTGGGCACTGTTTGATGCATGCTCTTCAGAGCACTTGGTGTCCAATTAGCCCCAGTTCTAAACAATGGGAGGCATTAGTGAGTTTCTGTCTGTGTAATCTGGCCTTGCAATCACTTCTTCCTGGTTGTCATGAACGTAGGCTGGGATGGTGGCGTCAGCTTGGATGGCTGTCTAGGGTCTTGCTTTGACTGCTCTGCAAGAAAAACCTAGCCAGTTCCTCTCAGTGTACACTGCAGGATACTGTTGCTGAAGTTATCACTGGCCAGCCAAAAAGTACATGAAGGAGGAGCATAATTCACCCAGACAACTCTCCATGGAGCGACAGAGGTCCCTTATGTGGGGGATAAAACAGCCGATTCCCTGACAGTCATGGATTAGTCCTTGTGTCAATAACTGAAATGTTTAGGAAAGCATGGGGGGGTTGTGGATGTGCACAACGAGGTGCTCATCAACCTGCAAACATGAAATTTAGATATGCTCTGTTATCACTTTCTTTTAATCTTGACCACCACTTTAATCTTAAAGTTTTCAAATAAAGTCACAGGGATGCGACGCCTGGCTGACAGCTGCTCCGGTGGGTGGGTTGCTATCACTTGGTAGGGGGTTTGGGGGAAGGGGAGTGGGGTGAGTGCGGTGGCATCTGTCCAGTCCTGGGCTGGGGACCCTGTGCTTTCCTGTGCTACCACCACCCCTGTGACTCAGGTATCTCCTCAAATCCTAACCCAGGCTGAATGACATATGGATTTTAAATGTACTTAGAGTTACATAATTCAGCAGCTATATGTAACCCATTCTCTCACAGGTGAAGTATTGGCTTGCTGGGATAAACCTCTGGCTTTTACAGAGCTACGTAGTGAGAGACAGGTGAATGCAGGAGTCTGAGACCTGGTGAAGTGTTTTGCATGACCTTGAGAACGTCAGTTAATACTTTAAATTAGACTGATATTCCTGTTTAGTTAAACTTTCTGATGTTTTCAAAAAGGCCTTCATAATATTATGGATAAGTAAATTCTTGGGCCCAATTTCAATTTGAGTCCAATTCCAACTAATAAAGTTAGACCCATAAACCTTCTCCTTAACAGCTCATAATGTTAAACTGAAAACAGAATTCTTTAAGCACTCACTTACGCTGTCTACCCACGAGACAAGCATTACAGACTTACCACAGATGTCTTCAATAGACATTATTATTAAAAAAGGAATATTACATAAAATAAATTTAGACTGTTAGTCTAGAGCCTGATTACTGTAGGAATACGTTTGCGTGTTCGGATAACCACATCTACATGTAATTGGGAGGTTTACAAGAAGACGCAAAGGCTGCTGACGACAGAATCCTCCGAGAGTGGCTGTTTGCTCCTTCACCCATCTACCTCATTAGAGCTGATTTAGGTGTTTTAACCCCTTCTCTGTACCATAAGCCTCAACTTTCAGGAAATTAAAAGTTGGTCAGAAAAAAAAATCACTTCAGTTAACAAGCATCAGCTCAAGACAAGAACTTTATAAAAATCCTGAAGGGGAGAAAAATCAGCTTTCTTGGTTATAAGTGCCAAAATAAAGAAGTTTTTGTGGTTTGGGGCACTTTTAAGTTTTATCATTTGAAAACAAGTAAAACTTTAAACGGAATAAAGAAAGTTCCAGGTCCAGAAAACAGATGTTTAGGTGTGTGTGTTTTGAAGATGATTCAAAAGTAGCAGGAATTCTGGAACTATTTGTTGGGGAGATATGCCCTACTGTGCATAGAGATTTTAAATAACACTACTTATGCCAGTGCTGAATTTGCTTTCCATCTTCGGGCCTACAATATGAAAATCATTATCCACTATAGCTAATTAAGTAATAACGCGGAATTTATACAACATCTTATACTTAAGGGTATTAACGTCAGAGGAAAGGGCTGCTTTTCTGGTCCACGGCTACCCTTCTGGTAGCCTGCTCTAATGGAGGTAAATCGGAGGTCAATGCCATGGAGAAGGCCGTGCCTGACGCAGTCACGTCCTGTTAAGGGGGGGTGGGGGGGAAGAAAGGTTTGAATCACAAGCGCATAGCAAATGGAAGCTGTGGGGTGTCTTCCTTTCCTAGGTGGGATCCACTTGCCGGGTTAGGTCATAACCTCACGCTCTTTCTGGGAGACTGTCTACTCTCTACTCAGCTACTTAGAATTCAAGAAGGCCAGGATGGATCCGCAGGTAAAGCGGGTTCTGCCCATTGCTGAGTCCGCAGCTAAGACCAGGGAGGAAAGTGGCTTTTGGATCAGACAACCCCTCACTGACCTTTGTTCTGTAATTTACCAGACAAGTGGCTTTATTTCAACTAATGTCATTTTTTCTTTTTTTGAGACAGAGTTTTACTATGTTTTCTAGGTTGGCCTCAGACTCATTCTGTAGCCTCAGGCTCGTCTAAAATTCCTAATGATAGTCCTCCCTCTGAGCTGGGGTTATGGTGTGCACCCCCACGTCAAAGTCGGCCAAGTAGCTTTGGAACTCACCTGAAGTTCTTTTTATTCCATCCTAACACGGAGTTATAAGAAATACATATTCCCATAGGTATTTCTAGGGGTTACATAAAGAAAGGTGTTTAGGTTAATGACAACAAACATTAGACATCATTTTTATGATCGTGACTTGTTTTCCAATAGTCTGTGAGGCACATTTCACATGCATTATCCAAAAGGAGAGTTTTCACCGCCGTGTGGAGGAAACAGCAGGCGATGCTCCCTGTTTATATTTTCTGAAACCTGACCAAGAAGTAGCACTGGGTGACTATGGCGCCTCAGTCCAAGAGGCAGTGTCCCAGAAACTGGACTTATGACAGATGCTTCTAAGACACACAACTTTACAGTAACACCACCAGTTCCTTCTTACAGCACACCCCCCTCTTCCACAGTGACTCCCGAGCCTTGGATACAGGAGTTTCACTGTAGGTGTAGCCATGGGGACTGGGCTCCACAACTCTGCATTTTGATTGGTTGTGGTCTTCCACAATGGTCTCCATTTCTTGCAAAGAGAAGTTTTCTTGATGCAAACATGGCTGCCTGAACTTGACCTGCAGGCATGCTAATGTGGAAGGGGACAGCCCAGCCCAGAAGATGCAAGCCTAGACAAAGACCTATAGACACCTTAAGGGTGCTGAGAGCAGAAGAAAGTCCTCCCCAGGGAAGAGCACATCAGGCAGTTACCAATACCCAATGGTCAGCCCGGAACACATACATACAAGTAACGCTATAGAGATTGAGCAGGTTTCACACCCTATCTATGTAACCACAATTAATGACAAGAAAGCCACAGTTTTAAAAGAGAGCAAGGTAAGGGAAGAAGGGCGAAAGAGGAAATGATGTAATTATGTTATCATCTCAAGTAATTGCTCTTAAAAACACATTATTGAAAAGGATGAACAATAGTCAGACAATAATGTAAAGCCAAGAGCACGTGCTATATGCCCTTAAATGGAGACACGTCAGCATCCCAGACACCCAGCACATTTATTATGTATAACACGAAGGGGCATGGGTAGGCTGGTCTCAGTAGGGGGTCTCTGTAGGAGAATGGTCTCAAGGGGCGTGGTCATACAGTCATCAGGATGACTCTCTGCACTTCCTGTTTTTAGCTGAAGGTTAACATTCACACTTGGCCCAGGGGAAGGTGCTAGGATGGGCCCTTGACATGGCTGTATTAAGGACATCAAACAGGGATACACTCTTCCCCGGCCCATGGGATTAGGCTCCTCACCGGGTTCTACCACTACTCTAGCTTGGAGAACCTACCAAACTCTTTGTGGCTCAAGGGTAATTGCCGCTGTGTGTTTTTTTCTGTCTCTGTCTCCTTGTCTCTCTGTCTCTGTCTCTCTGTCTCTCTGTCTCCCTGTCTCTCTGTCTCCCTGTCTCTCTGTCTCCCTGTCTCTCTGTCTCTCTGTCTCTCTGTCTCTGTCTCTGTCTCCCTCTCTGTATCTCTCTCTCTGTATCTCTGTCTCTCTGTCTCCCTCTCTGTATCTGTCTCTCTGTATCTCTGTCTCTCTGTCTCTTGTGTGTGTGTGGGGGGGGGTGGGTATGCATGCGGTGTGTGAGTGCAATATGCAAATCTGAATGATTAGCCAAAATTCACCACTCAGTTTCTATGAGGATTAAATAACAAGACAGATGTGAGCAAATTTTAAAAACTATAAAGCACTTAGTTTAAATTAGAGCGTATTCATAATTTCCAGCATGTCCCAAGTCAGTTATGACTAATTTCTAGATCTCTCTTTTCCCTAAAAGTTTATTGTTATTTGGAACAATTGTTATTTATTACTGGTTTATTAATAGAAGGCCTACCGCTAACAAGAAGCCCAAAATGAATTCATGGCTTAATAGTGTCATCTCGTCGCTTTGCTTTTAATCTTGTTTGAAAAGTGGAGCCTTCGCAGGCAGGGTGTTGGCACAAGGGGCTGTATTGCTTAATATTGGCCATATTAAAGTTTATCAGAACATACTTGGCGGTTCTGACATTTATCACTTACAGAATATACTCTTCCAGGGCTTGGTTGGTAGGGCGGTAGAAGAGCAGGTGTGAGGCCCTGGGTTCAGTCCCCAGCATCACATTGTGTGGTGGTCCACCCTGTAATTTCAGCACGAGGAAGTGTAAGCCAAAGGGTGACGTCATCTTTACTTACATAGAGACTTAGACATCAACCTAAGCTAAAAACCCATGTACGAACCAAACACCCCACAAAAACTGGGAAGAGGGTTCAACTGGTAAAGTGTTTGTGGCTGCAGAAACATGAAGATCTGAACTTGATCCCTGGCACCTTGTAAAAGCCAGGTATGGTTGCCTGGATCTGTAAACCCAGCTCCTGGGAGACAGAGGTAGTACTTTTCCGCAGTCGGAAGTGAATCCAGGATTTAGTTTTTCTCATGCTCACAGGGACCAGCCTGGTGCTATCTCCCTCTGTCACTGATGCCAGCTGGTCATGTGACTCCAAGAGGCCTGTGTTACTGCTGCAGGGTGTCTCCAAGCTTCCGGATTTTGACACCTCCAGCTTCTTTCCTTCTTCCCCTAAACCAAGCACTAACTGTTGATCCTTTTGACTGAATCCAAAGCTACCTGAATAGAAATATTTTGGAATTACTAGGCCTATTAGTTTTGGCTCCCATTTATTTTGTGCATGTATGTGATTTAACAGGTACATGGCCTGGTCAGAAGACACGTTGCCAGAATCAGTTCTCTCTTTCTACCACATAGGTTCTGGGGACTGGATGCATGTTATCAAGCTCATATATGATCTGCATCATCCACATGCATAAGCCATATCTATATTCCATAATCTATATCTATAAATTATATCTATATCATTTATACCTGTATGTGTGTTTAGAAACTCAGAGAAAGTTATTTCACATGAGGGATTTACTCCTGCAGCCGTGGAGGCTAAGACACTCCACAAACTGCCATCTACCAGCTGGAGGCCAGGGGAGTTTGCAGTGTCATTACAAGTCTAATGATCTCCAAACCAGAGCCACCAATGTCTGAGGGCAGGGGCAGGGTGGGGTCCCAGCAGGATAGGCAGTGAAGGAGGGGTCCTGGCAGGCCAGGAGGGGTGGGGTCCCAGTAGTCAGGAAGGGATAGGATCCAGGCAGGCAGGGAGCACTGGGGTCCCAGCTCCAGCAGAGAGGGGCTCTTTACCCCTCTACCTTCTGTTATGTGCATTTTCAGGGGCTTGGATGACTGACATTTCCCAGAATAGGTGAGGGCTGTCTCCTTCACTGAGTTTTGTGATGTGTGTGCTCATCTCTTCTGGAAACACTTTCACTGACAGTCCAGAGATAACATGCTATCTGGGCATTTGGTCAACTGACATATGAAATTAGCCACCACTCTTACACTGACCATTTTCTGTGTAAGTGTGAAATCCATGTGTTATATTTGCTCTGGTAACACAGTTGAGATGGGTTCTGCTACCTAACTGGACCCAACAAGTACACTAGGTAGACAACCTGGATTCACTGTACAAACTCCTAAAATGTTCTCTATTCTGAGTAAAATGTCGTCCTATTTATTGTACTTGGAGGGTCAGGAACCACCCTTTGCCTTTTGGCAAATTTCCAACATAATGTTCTTTCCACATAGTCTATGTAGGAATACCTCCGCCCCTGCATCTTGGGACAGAAAGACTTCTGACTCAAGTCTGCCTGTTGTCCATTGCATCAGAGTGAGTGGGTCAGTGGTGGTCATGCACTGCCCATGGACTTGGAAATCAATGCCATCTTCTCAAACTTTCAAGTTAGGGCTGAGGCACGTCTCTGGTAGACTCCCAAATAGCTAGTAGCATGTTATTTCTGTAGTTCCCAGAACTACAGATGTTTCCAGAAGGGATTAGAAACTGAATCAGTAAACCCATCAAAGGAGATCACCTTCAAGGCCCTCGGGGCCATGGGTTGAGTGCCCACATGCCATGAGCAGACGTTGACCTGTGGTAGGCATCAGGTAGTGCTCCCCGACCTTCCAATCTGAGCGGAGCTGGTGACAGACAGAGGGGATGTGACCCATAAGATCTTGAGTCATGTGGAGCTTGGGACTCCTGTTGTCCACTTTCCCACACAACAGACTCCGTGTGGCCATTTGCTGTGAATAAATAGGGAGGAGAGCTTGCTCTGTTGATAGACCCACGTAAAATCAAGGGGTACTATTGTAGATGTGCGTCCTAATCGACGGTTTAGCTTAATTAATTACAGTCTCTGTATTTGTAATGATAAATTAGTTGCAGCCCCATGGGGACAGAATCATATTGTTCTGTCTGCCTTTTTCTAAGTATGGAACCTGAAACTAAAGAGTGCTGGGCTCTGTTATGGTTTAGTCTACATCATAACCTTCACTTTATAGCCAACTGTATCTATCACTCGCCACTTCCTATAGTGGGAAAGAAGAGTGGACAGCTCGTCAGAGGCACACACTCACAGACTCAAACCCAGTTCCCTCGACATGGAGGCTTTTCATCGCCACTTTAAGAGGGACCCAAATGAAAGGAATCAGGGGTGCTGGAGGGATGGATGGCTCGGCCTGTAAAGCACCTGCTTCACGAACAGGAAGACACGAGCTCGGTCGGTCGCCAGCACTCGTGTAGAAAGCTGAGCCTGATAGCACAGGAGTAAGCCAAACACTGGGGAACTAGAGATGGGAGGAGCTGTGGGTTTGCTGAAGAGCTCATCACAGAGCGCGAAGTTCAGGGAGAGACCCTGTCGTCGAAAACAAAGTGGAGAAACCATTGAAGGAGACACATGACATTGACCCTGGGCCTCTATATGCACATGTACAGATGTGCACACACACAGCACATAAATACATACATACACACACACATATGTACACACATGCATATGCATGCACATACATACACACATATGCATACACACATACGCACACATACATACATACACGTATACATACATACACACATACATACATACACACAAATATTCATACACACACACACACAAAAGCTCAAAGAAACAATAAGCACACTAAACCATCCTATCTGTTACCTCTTAATTCAATTTCCCAAACTTAACGCCTTAAACAGACCACATGTGTGCATGGGGAACAGCCCAAAGGAGCCATTGCAGGCATGGATCTCACCTGTGCGTTGAAACAAGCAAAGCCAAGAGCAGTCAGGCTTGGAACTGTGGATGAGTCTGGGGCTGCTCTGAGGCCAGCACAACAAAAAGAGGTTTATATTTGTGGAATGATTTACTACCTCTCATTAGTGTATTTCATACTTCGCTGGGCTTAGATAGGCAAATTATATAAACACTTTATATATAAGCCAACCATGTCAGATGTCAGGACTCAAAATATGTATTTAATTAAAGGAATACATCTCTTAATACCAAAGCCCTAAATACATATTAAATAATACCCTAATCAGAAGGTAAATGAGATACGCTATCCAACAGAAAATAAGTGACCCACATATACAGTAATATGTCCATTAATGAGGCAGACGCATGCCACCAGCACGATTCAGTGTCAGAAACGTCATTACTCAATGAAGCAATAATGTGAACGCCACAGAGGAGAACATCCAGGGGGACAGAGAAGAAGTGGGCACAGTGTAAAATTATTATGTTCTTAACCAAAAGAACAGCAAGGGACATACGAACGAGAGGGAGCGGAAAAGGAGCTGGCCTGGGATCAGGAAAGTATGGAAAATGGCGAAAGAGGAGAACTGCTGGACAGGCCGGACAGGTGTAGCCAGCTTACAACGTGTTTGGGCCACGCCCAGAACCCCAGAAGAAGCCTCCCTTGAGAAAAGAGTTGGGCAAACTAGACACATTTCTGAAAGTATAGTCTGGAGAGGAGAGACGGCCATTTCGTGTCCCCTACCCCCCAACCCCGCACACATATACCCTCCCTAAATGATGCGACAAGGGCTGGATTGGGATCAGGGTCGTTCATGTGTAACTTCAGTGCCTTACATATTGAACCGAGCACTCGAAGGTCATTTAATAACAGGAGATGTCCTGCATTGTTCCATTAGTATTAACCTGCTTTATGGTCCATATAGACCAAAACTCAGAGCACAAAATACAGCTCATCAAAGAATCAATGTCCTCATGAAACTGACCTTGGCCAGAGCTTCCTGTCTCTGCCTGCCCGCCTGCCTGCCTCCCCGACTGGGGACCTTCCTCTCTGTCTCTTCACTGTATCATTGTTTGGATATAGTCTGATGTACAACCTGGAGCCTGTCAGTCAGCTAGCCTGGTGACCCATTTATTCCTTTGGAGCTAGGGTCACAGGTGTGCACTGCTATACCACTTTTTCTTGGGGGCTCCAGGAAGCCAAATCAAGTTTTTCCTGGTCTTGTAAACTAAACACTTTACAGACTGAGCCATCTCCAGCTCCAGAATCCTTTACGGAGGTAAGAGGCTAGCTTACAGGTTGACACTGGGCAGACAGAAGGGACAGCAGCGAACCCAGGACCGCGAGACTCAGAGACTGGGGATCCCCTGGATTTTGCTGATTTCCTATTTATGCGATCAACCAAGCAGGACAAACACTCTCTATTCATGGAGGTATTTTAGGCCCATGCAGCTGCGTGGATTAGCAGGAGCTGTGCTGCCCAGCCGAATGACTCATGCCAACACTGCTATATATGATTTATGGAGACTTAAAGGAAAAGAAAACAGGCAGTTCCGTGACGACGGAGCTTCGTTTTCAGATGACCTACTCCCTGCTAGAATACGGGCATCCTCAGCTGAATGACAGACAGACAACCACAGGCAAAGCATCCGTAGCCTCCAGCTGCCATCGGAGGCTTGTTGGGAGAAAACTTGTATTGACACTGATAGAGACGGATGTCACTTAAACCGGATGTCACTTCAAGGATGAGTCTTGGGCTTGGAAGATGGTTCAGTGGGTAAAGGTACTTGCTCTGAATTTGATCCTTGGAATCACATGGCGAGAGAGGATGTCTTATAATTCCTTTCTCCCCTCTCTCCTCTCTCCTCTTCTCTCCTTTCTCCTCCCTCCTCTCTCCTCGCTCTCTCTCTCTCTCTCTCTCACTCACACACACACACACACACACAAATCTATCTTCTAATGGGTCTTGGGTTGGGGAAATGGCTTGCTGATTGAAACACTTCCAAAGCAAACATGAGGTCCAGAGTTCAAAATCCCAGAACATAAAATCTGGTGGCAGCAGTGGTCCAGCTACAATTCCAGCCCCAAGGAAAAGACGGGCTGGCCAGTGGGACTAACCATACCAATACCTCCATCCTAAATTAAGCTGTAAGAGGCTCAAGACAATGCTACACACACAAGCACACATGTAAGAGATGAGAACACGTCATGATGAAAATTTTCCAAAGGAAATCAGGGTGACAAATTCTAAAACAGGGAAAAGTATATGTCAACAAGGTTCTGTTTGAAGTTGGAGAATGTATCAACAGTTTTTGATATAATCTCCCTCCCTCGGCTTAGCAACGTGTTAGGGACCTTATCTTTTGGTGAATTCTGCTGTGGTTGGTTTTGAAGCAGGTTTTGGTGTTGGTTTTGTGTGACCCAACTTCTGCCCCCACTGACATGCGCACAAAGAACTTGTGCAATTGGCTGCAGAGAGTTTTTCTACTATCTGCCTATCTGCCCCTGGATGCTGCTTTGCAGGCAGACACTTGAACTGCATCAAAGTGTTTCACTGCTCCGTGCATCTGCTGAACTTCAAAGCCTCAGCACTGGGTTTAGTAACGAGGCATATCATATAATTCTAAAGGACGATTATACTCCATTGTGCGGATTTTTACGGAGATGCCCCTGTGTCTTTCTTAACACACTACTTAGCCTCATTGGGTTCTTTCTGTTTTTATTAATTGTCTAGAGCCAGCAAGATGGCTCAATAAATGGAAATGCTTGCCTGCAAGTGTGATGATAACTCCAGTAGATTCCTGAGACCCACACGGTGGAAGGAAAGAACTTATTCTCCCACAAATTATCCAGTTGACCTCTAATCCTCTTCTCTCTCTCTCTCTCTCTCTCTTCCATTTCTCCTAATGCACTCAACTCAAGAAAATGTGAAAAATATTTTTTAAAGAACTTATTTTAGGAATTTAAAGGAAAATTATCTAAGGAAATAGGTTGGAATCAGTAGCTGGAGACTAGTCCAGCTGACTTGTCTTTTAGGGTTACTATGCAACATTGTTTTGCTAATCATTCTAGAAGGTTTTAACAGCAAAATAGTTGGGGCACTTCCCTTAGGAGTGGGAAGAAGCTGATGAATTTCACAGAAGTTGCAATCTTAGAAAAAGATTCCCTTTTATAAAAATTGTATGTAGTGGGTTCTAAGTGGACAGGAATCTGAAAACACTGGAGCGAGCAGTCATCTGAGTTGAACATGATGGAGACTTCCTATAATTGCACATGATAGCTCCCAACCACAGGTGGCTGGGAGCAACTTATACGTGGCCAGCCTGACTGGGGAAATGAGGTCTTGATTCCTTTTCATTCTACTTAAATTATCACAAGTGGCCAGTGAGTATTGTATAGAGTAGAATAATTCTCAAAGTTAACTGCCCTGCTCAAGTGTGTGTGTGTGTGTGTGTGTGTGTGTGTGTGAGAGAGAGAGAGAGAGAGAGAGAGAGAAAGAGAGAGAGAGAGAGAGAGAGAGAGAGATTGTGTGGTGCGTGAGAAGGTATATGTGAGTGTGTGTGTGTGTGTATGTGTGTATGACTGTGTAGTTAGTGTGTGAGAGTGTGTGAATGAGTATGTGTGACTGTGTGATGTGTGAGAATGTATATGTGAATGTGTGTGTGTGTGTGTGAGAGAGAGAGAGAGTGTGTGTGTTTAGAAAGTCAAGGACCTAAATTGAAGGAAAGAAAAGAAAAGGGAATTTCTAAAAAAAAAAAAAAATAGCTCTTAGTTGATTCTTCCTGGAAAAATCCTTTTTGAATTGTTCCTGCAATCCCTCTACCCAGGCGGAGGCCAGGTCTGTAGTCCTAAAGAGAATGGTGTTGTCATTTATTTTCATTAATCATTAGGGAGCAAGGCTGTCGTGCCCACGTATGTGCTGGGCACTTCTCTGCATCCACGCCTACTGATTGATAGCATTTCAAGCAATTTTGTGCTCAGCAGTGGACAAGGGGGAAAGGTAATGGAATTGCTTCTTCATTTACCAGGCCAAGCCAATAACGTGACATTGTGCGTGCCTGTCAGTTTTATACATCGACGGTGCCCAATAACAGGTTCCAAACCCGCCCCTTTAATGCGACATAAATCAGGAGTTGTACAAGTATAGAGGGGTCACCAAAAGGCCACAGGAACTGCAGGCTTGTCCACTTGTCTGGTTTTGAGCCTTCATATTATTCCCTGGGCCAGGAATAAAACCACGCAATTCTCTCTACACTGTTGGGAAGGCCAAAGAACATGGAACATATCACAGATGTGTGCATAGAAAGGTTAAGTGAGGGTGGGTGACTGCCTACAGTCTGGCCAGTGAGGGGGGCAGGGGGTCTCCAGTTCAAGCAGCAGGAAGACACCTCCACCCCACCCTCAGGTCCCCAGCCCCTTCTCTGGGCTCGTTTTCCTGCAATGTTCTCCTGAGTAAACACTAGACAAATCTTGGAAAAGTATAGAGAGTCAGACATTAATTAATACGTGTTTCTCCAACCAGGAAGAAGAAGAGGACTTGTTAATGAATCCACAATTCACGTCTGTAGCGTTGGTTTTTTCCTGCTGGGTCTGGTATTCAACCGGGAACCGATAGGTTTAGCCGCTGGGTTTAGCCTTTTCCATCACCTGTTCTTCGGTTTTTTTCCTCACAGCCAGCTGCTACAAAGACTCAATCCATTTAGAAGAGCTCCGACTGAGGAGTGCTAGTCAATATGCCAGCCAGGCTCGCTTCTCTAAATGTAGCTTTCACCAGGTACACTTAAAAAAGTCTTCACACAGCAGCGTGCACAGCTGCTGAGAACAAGAGTGAGGATCCTGGGTCTTGGTGCATAGGCTTTCCCATGCACAGTTAGCAGAGTCGCTCACCCTGCCTTCACCCGGTGCTGCTCCTCAGAGTGTTCTCCACTGCCACTGGTTTCTGGCTCCTTTGTTCCCTGAAACCCAGCAGCCAGTGTGCAGCCAGGCCCAGCACACGCTCTCCCAGCCAGGCACTTCCTCTGAAGCTGCAGTGCATAATTACAACCAGCTGCTCCAGGGCTGCTGGCCGCCAGCTCTGCAAACAAGCATCCCGGTGCCCCGAGTGCCAGGGAGGCAGCAGCCTGCTCTTGGCAACCACTGGGGCTCCCGAGGAAGTGCCCACACCCTTCGAGGATGAGGGGCAGGCCCTTCCCGCCTAGTGCCTGGGGCTTCCTCTCCTGTGGGGACTCCCCTACATCAGAGAACAATCTCTCTCTCTCTCTCTCTCTCTCTCTCTCTCTCTCTCTCTCTCTCTCTCCTTCTCTGTGGCTGTGTTTGTATGGGTATAGGGAGGAGGAGGGATAGAGGCCATTGAATATCTTCCTTGATTGTGTCTGTATT